>NC_051164.1:76425375-76651365 GCF_013339745.2 Dermacentor silvarum
CACCACACTTCACTGCACGTCGCGCACATTTCACTGTTTGCACTGTTCACAACACTCATGAGATCATTGTTCGCACCACTTCAAATATGTACATTTGTTTTGTACGCGTTATGTTCTCACTGCTTAGTCAATCCATCGCCCTACTCATGTAATCTGTCCCCACGTTCTGTCGTCCCTTAATGTACTATATGTGGAAAGTAAGGCTCCCTCTCATTACATCTGTTATACGTCGGCTTAGCTTTATATGCACGGGCTCCTCTGTTAAACACTGCATCTCGCTCCGCCCAACTTCTATTGCTCGGGTAGGTCTGAAAATCCTTCCTCGACCTGTTTCTCTGCCTGGGGCCTGCCACTGCTTGTATCGTATCTCGTGTATCCTCCTTGGGCTCGACTCGTCCCGTTCCCGATTTGTGCCACACAAATTCCCTAGTCCTGTAGCCTATCTCACACTTGGTTGGCTCTATCGTCAACCCTATGTCCTTGTCATCGGCAATCGCCAAACAAACACCAGTCTTCTCCTCGTTTTTCCCCTTAGCCATTGTCTTTTGGCATACGTCACATGCTTTTACATACCGTTTCACGTCACTCTGCACTCCCAGCCAAAAGAACTCTTCCGTTATTTTTTGTAACGTGTCTTTGATTCTCTGGTGACCTGCCGTTACACTATCATGCGCTAACTTCAATACTTTATTCCTCAGTCTCTTCGGGACCATCAACTGTAATACTTCCCTACCTGAACTGAATATACATCTCCGGTACAATAAATCATTCTTCTTTATAAACTCCGCTACTGTCCGACTCCTTTTCCTTTGCACCCGTTCCCCTATCTTCTGTTCACACTTTCTTATCGACTCATCCTTGTTCTGCAATTCTCGAAACTCTGCTACCGTTATATTTAACCCCTTCACGGCCGTAACCTGCAATGCTGGCAGAGGTTTGGTACCCTTACTGCTTGCTCGTGTTTGCACTGCGGCTGCTACGTCCGTGTCTTGTATCACTCCCTTTTGCGCTTCTGAGCATTCCTTCTCTACCACGTCTTTCTCAGTCTTCTTCCAACTTGGGTCGGGGTCATCTGCTTTCCTCGCTCCCGGTACATTTCCCACAATCAAATCATAGAGGGGATCGTCTACACATCTAGCTGTGACTAGTCCTGTATAGAAGGGTGTCGATATTGGATCTGTGCCTCTGGCAGATACTTGACTGACTTGTCTACCAAGATCACTGGTTTAAAGTATCCGGTCATGCTTTCATGCGGCACTAAACTTTTCCTCACTAAAATTGTATTTGCTCCTGTGTCTCTCAGGCACTGTAACCTTGTGCCCTTCTACCTCGCCTTCCACTACAGGCATGTTCTGTCCTCCCTGTCCATCCTCTCTTGTGCTCATAATGCATGCAGTCTTATCCATGAATCTGGTCCTGCATTCGTCTGCTCTGTGACCTTTCTTTTGGCACAACTGGCAAACTACCGGTGCTTCGTGACGATTATCTCTCACCCGACAGTTCATCGCTACATGACCCAGCCGATTACATAGGAAACACCTCTGCGGTCCCCTTGGTCTGTTCATTTGTCCTTGATTCTTCACCTCTTCTACCGCTGCTGCGTGCGTATCTTTATCACTCTTTCCCAAATTCTTCAACCCTTGTGCTTCTACAAACTGTTCGGCTTGTTCGGCCATCTGCTTTACTGTTTGCAACTTTCTTTCTTTGAGAAATATTGCCAGACTGTTACTGCACCTGGCCAGAAATTGTTCACCTACGACTTTGTCACGAACTGCTTCATACGTTTTGTCAGTCTCTGAAAGCTCTATCCACCTTTCAAAGTAGTTAGTTAGTCGGCACGCAAACTGTTTGCCTGTCTCCGAGTCTTCTGGCTTGCATGAGCGAAACTTCTCTCGAAACCCTTCTGCCGTCAACCTGAATCTCTGTAATAAAGTATTTTTCACCTTGTCGTAGTCTAGTGATTCTTCAGCTGACATACGCCCATATACACTCAACGCTTCACCCACCAAACATAGGCTTAAGGCGTTAGCCCACTCGCTCTTCTCCCAGCCTTGCCCGATGGCTATTCTCTCGAACCGATGCAAATATGCATCCAAGTCGTCTCTTCGCTCGTCAAAAGGAGCCATTAATTTTCTAGGGCAAATTCTCTTTGGTCTGGAAGCAGCTGAGTCGGATGACGCCGATCCGGGTGAACTTGTGCCTTCGCGAGAACCCGCGCCCATCTCCGCTAGTCTTATCTTTAGTTCTAGAATTTCCTTTCGCTTTTCTGCTGTTCGCGTACTTGTTCATGCTCCTCGCGTGCTCGTTCGTGCTTCTGGCGCTCTCGTTCGTGCTCCTTCTCTTTCTCTTGACGAGTGTACTCGAAGAATGTCATCGCCTCATCCTTAGACATATTCAAATCCTTTGCTATTGCCGCCAAACGCTCCCACTCCATCTTTGCTACTGCCGAGTATCGGTGACTGGGCTAAGATAGAATCCGGGAACGGATCCTGGCAAGCTCGCCAATTGTGATGTGTTTCGTTGTCACCGATCTCGGAGGCGTGCGGGTGTTATGAGAGATGGATAGGGAAGACGCATGGCAACACAGCAAACAGATTTTATTTACACGCGAACTCAAAACCAAAAAGCCTCAAACCGAAAATCAAGCTACACACTGAACTAAAACACAATGAATAAATAAATGCCAACAAATGTACAACCTAATGAATCAATAAATATCCTTAACTTCGTCTCAGTTAGTCCTAGGCCCTTCCTACCCCAAAGTCTGGCATCACTGACCTACTGTAGTGACGATAGAGGAAAGTCTTTCTTACGAAAGTCCGTCGATGCGCGTATTCTCCCGGCGGGGATCTCGTTGGGCCTTTCTTAATGTCGGTGCCTCCGTCGACCGTCGTATATTCGTTGCTGCCTTTCGGTCGGTCCTTCAACTCGCTCTTCTTCGGGAGCCTGGATAACCCGGTCGCTGCTGCTGACGTGGCCGGGAGAGGTGACGGGTTAGGCCTAGCGACGTGCTCGGCCGCCGCTTCCGTCCAACTTCTTTCCCGAGTGCCGACGTGGCGTTCCGGGGATCATCGCACGTGCCGGTCTGCCGTAGAAGGGGGAGCCTCTCTGGGGTGCCTGGTCCTGCCGTGAGAAGCTGCAGCTCGTCCAGGAGCCTCGCCCGAACTTGCCGAGGTCGACGGCCACACCGTGGACGGCCAACGTCACGGACTCGGCCAGACCCCCAAGTCTCCCGTCGCCAGTGCGGTGCTGGCGATGCGACCTTCCTGGCCCGGAACCACGTCGATAATACCAGCTCAGCCTCGCTTCTGCCTCGATTATGGCTCGGTTCACGCGCCTCACGCGCCTCGCGCCGTTCCGAACGCTCCGATCACATCGTCCTCGTCTTCTTTTATTTCGCCTCCGGCGTCTTACTCATGACAAGCACTAATGTCACAACAGATCATTTTACTCACACTTTCGTTATCTTTTCATCCACTTTTGTTTTCCCTATTCCTCATTATTTTCTACATTTCCATTTCAACAACAGCTAATTACCCCTATGCTTTCCTTGGCTTCAATGCCTGTTGGCTTTATATGGCCGTGATCTTAAAAAATCGAGCCACTCTGTTTCCCCCACAATGCCCAATGTATCATTTTTGATACGCTGATTTTGGCACCTAAAACTCCAATTTAAGCACTGGAAACCCTATGCAGGACCCATACACGTGTTTTTGATATACCGGAGTGAGTTCTCAGTTGTGGACAGTTCTACAAATCAATTACTAAGTAATTAATTACCATACTAATTATTGGGCACACAATTATTGTTTCATTGTTTTCTTCGTACCAATATACCCCCCTATAGCCGTAAATAAATGTGAATAAGCTGTTTTAATTTTCTTTGATGTGAAATGGCATTCGGGCTTTGTGGGGTTAAACAATAAGGGTATATAGTATATAGCACTATCAGGAAGCGACATACTGATCACAGCATGTATGAGAGATCCCACGCTCTGGTTTGATGGACCCACAATTCCAAAAAACAGACACTGTCATCAATGCAACAATACTGATGAATTTACAATGTGCGCAGAAGAAGAAAGAAAGGCAAGAAGGGTGCATTCACTTTTCCAGTTCTTATGCCAGTAGATATTATACAATGGGTACAGGCCTGCATTAGCTCAAGCACCAAAATTAAGAATCAAGTACAACGTGCACTCTCGCAAGAAAACATTTGTATCGAGTCAGTGTACAGCCCAGTGTAAAGCTTAAACACTGTCTCCTAAAGAGCTCAACTAAGTGGGGTAGTTTCAGACCGCTTTCGCATGTCTGTGGTTACACACTAGTAGATGAAGACACTAAAGCATTCATTATTCAGTTCTTTGCATTGCGAGTACAAAAATAATGTTATTATCTCAATGCTGAAAGAGAAAAACAAACATGAGGATAATTTTATCTTGCTTTAGAGCTCACCAACCAATACCTTTTTTGAACAAGCTGGAGATCCGACAACCTTTACAACAAGCACGCTAAGATCGCTAAATATGCCTGTGAATGAAGCTATGTAAACGAAACACTAACAGTTTCACAATGCATTCTCTCAGAGCTCCCGAGTGGGCTAGCTTTCAAGAAGGCAAAAGCAGCTGCACTACCCTCGGGAGTACCAACAAAGCCAACGAGACCCAGTATTTACACAGGAAGTACCAACACAGGTTTGGCACTTCGATACAGCAAATTTGTCATGACTTGTGTTTCGAAACATTTTTTTTTCCTTACGGTTGGAGGAGTAGATGGAGGTGGGGGATTTGGGGGACGTTGGTATCTTCAGAGTTTACTGGGTTGCATGGCAACATACAGCAATTTATAGCTGAATGTCACTTTACCACTTAACTTTAACAAAGGGAACAGGGGGATTGGAAATGGCAGGGGAGAGTGGACACAAAAGGGCCCCACTCAGGTTACTTCACAATGGCAGTCATACCAAAAATCTAGGACAGGAAGGGGAGAACAGCGGGTGGAAAGCACTTTCCTCCACTTCTGATGACAATGAGGCTTGTTTACCCGATAACAATTATATTGAACCTTACAAATATGGAGTAGTGGTCAAAAGCAAGAACAACCAGTCACTTCACACTAATTATTTGTAGTGAAATGGTACAGTAGAACCCCACTGTAATGTTCCTGGGTGCTGCGTTTTCCCGGCTGTTACGTCGTTTTCGGCCGGTCCCGGCACAGCTCCCATAGAACAAAATGCATTGGTAACCCCGCTGTTACGTCGCAACTGTGGGACCGTTCCCGCATCATACATTGCGAACTGCCACCCCACGCCGGCCCGAGCGGCCATTTTGACTTTTCATGTTGCTTGACTTGGTTGCTGGACGATGGCATTGGCCACCCAACGTGCCGGGGGCGACACTTATGACGTATTTTCGGTTTGCACCAGCAATAGTATGGCCCTTGAAATCCTTATTTGCTATCTAAAGATGGTGTCTATGACGCGTTGCCTCCCTAAAATTGGTTTTGGCTTATAGATGTTCTGTATAAAGTCCAAGGGCGATAACGACGTCGCCGTATGCTGTATGTGTGAGTGAAAGCGTGTGAGGGGAGCCGACGACCGCGTCTAAATCTCGCCGCACGCGAAAGAAAAGCAGGGAGGAAGCGTGCCTTCTTCCGTTGCGCTCGAGGCACCGGCGAGGAAGCAAGGGGGAAGGGATAGCGGGCAGCGTTGTGCATGGTTGTGCTCTGGCATCAACTGCGTGCTCCATGGCGGAGCGCGGTCGCGTGGGCCGTATCTTGAAAGCGATCTGCATTGGGGGCACAGTCTACGCAGTGTAGGTGCGTCGGCGGCTCGTAGATTTGTGCATGCTGTGTGTTCTCGGCGCTTAGTTTGCGTTGAAGTGATGAAGAGCACGAAGGTCATTTCGCTCGCTTCTGCAGCGCGTGTCCGCGCTCATCGAGTGTGATGTGTTCATGTTTGCCTGTGGCCGCTGACGCCACGCTTGTTAATATATTTAATAAGCGAACGTTTACAAGTTCATGCGAACGATAAAACTACTAATCGTACTTTGTATAGCTGTCTACTAAGTTGCTATCGCAATCGATACTTCGGCTGTGAAACTACGACTTTTTTTCACACGTAAGAATGAAAATATTGTGTGCAGTTCAACACTACTCCCATTTCTAAATTTTTCCTGTTTCCCGGCTCTTCTGTTTTGTTTTTTTGTTTTTTGTTTTTACGGTCCCGTGAAAAACGTATCAGCGGGGTTCTACTGTATCAACTATTGTAGGGATGGGCGAATAGTGGATTTGAGGTTCGAAGCGAATTCGAAGAGAATAGTGATTTGGTCGAATAATTTGAATCGAATAGCATATATCACATATTACAGTAAAACCTAGTTAATTCGAATTTCACAGGATTGAAAAAAAATGTCCAAATTATCAGGCTATCAAGAAACCAATAAGCAAATGCTTACTACGTAAGCATGATTTGATTAGTGTAATGGATGAGCAAATCCTTTTGCTATTTTGCACAAAAGCACTGCGGAAGCTGCAATTCTCGTCATCTCGTGACTGATTGGCTCTCGCAGCGGCGACCGAGGTCTCGCGACTTCCTTCGCAGCATGGCCGCGGCGCGCGCCATCATTTGCGACTAGGGAGCGTTGCATGTAGGCTCCCTATTTGCGACACGCTTTGCACCACCGCGCGCACATCCCGATTATTTTTTTGCCAGTAAGCTGACCGCCAACAGATTGCATGTCCATCACGATGTAGCCGGTGCTCTTCATCCTCTACAGCTTTGCACCGAGTGAAACCGAAACTGTTTGTCACAACCACGGCCTAGGGAGCCTATAAGCAACGCCGTTTTAAACAGCGCTTAAATGTAGGCTCCCTACCACGACCGCTATCGACGTGATTATGAACGGCGACTTTGCGGTGCTTAAGGGTACAGCCACGCTAGCGACAAAAACGCGTGCGTCTTGCCACGAGCGGCAACGCGTCATGCCGGTCAGCAGGAATCGTCATGCCAAAACCGGCAGGAATCGGGGTACAGCTTGCCGAGGGTACCGAGAGTGACGTCACGGAGCCAATGGCAACCGGACCTCCGCCGCTCCGTGCTGGGTTATCAATCGATGATCGTCTGGCGAGTTCTATGGAGGGATTTCTGGAAGCTGTCCGATCGCACCCTTTTCTCTCATGGTGATTCCGCGTTCCGAGAGTGCGTGAGATCATATCGCGCTGCCGCGCAGTAAGACGCGATTGCCACAGTGGACTTCGCGGCAAGGCGCTGACGCGCGGCAACTTGCCGCTCGTTGCCGCGATTCGATTCGATTGAATATTCGACAATACCGAATATTCGCCCATCCCTAAACTATTGTCTTATCGCTCCACGTGGCAGCTCAACACTTGCCTAGGGCAGGGAGTCAAATGTGCCAAGCAGCTGCATCCACCTTAATACTATCACAGGTACGTTTTTGAATATTGTCACGTTGTGACGAGGGTAAAAAACCAAACAATGCCAAAACTATGAGCTAAGAATCTAACTGTTTATCAGGTAGACTGGTGCCCAGAAAGATGAGCAAGACTCAAATCACAATGATAATGACAAGCACGGCTGTCAGCCGTCGAATCTACTCTCCTAGGTCGAGTTCATCGACTAATTATTACATGTCTCACCGGACATTCTAGATTAATTGCTGGTGCTCACATATGTTCTAGAACGTACGACACTATTGACGAGGTGAACACAAGACAAGCGATGCTTCGCTATAGAACTGGTGAAAATGTTCCAAGATATTTCTCATACTGAGCGAAAAGTTGATAACGCCGATTAAACCAGGAAAAAATAGCACCGATAAAAAGTAATACAATGATCCGTCACAACATGAACAAGCTAAATGCTTGTACTCACCTTTGCCCTTCTTCTCGTCACTCACGTGCTTGGTCGGTGTGTTTGCACGGCTGCTGTTCGCACTCTCACAGCCATTCTTCTTCTTTGGTTTCTGACGAGAAGAAGACTTCAATCAGAAATGATGCTGTACTTATCACAAGGCACACAAGCGAGAAGACGTGGAAACCGGGTTGCCATTACCTGCATGAACATGGCGGACTGGAACTTGGAGTCGTCGAAGTCAGAGTCTGAAGACTCGGAGCTGGATTCGCCAGAGGAGTTGCCCTTTGATGCACTCTTAGACGAGCCACCTGCAAAATGTTTTGAAGATGGCTTCAGCGAGTCTAACGACCGTTTTGTTAAACCATGTCACGGAAAATGACACATACAGCCAAACCAGCACCGATATGCTGAATTAAGTGATGTGACAATGTGAGCCTTAGAAGGGCCATGACACCAAATTTTTTAGCTTAAAATATGCATTGCATACATAGCACAGCTTATGTGCCTCACAGCAAGTTTGCAAAATTTGAGTGCATTGGGTGCAATAGAAAATTTGTATATGAATTCTTTTTATCTCGCAGATGAACTGCAAAGCAGTCTGGCGACACTAGAGGTGACGAAATGAATGCCGAGAAGAGTTGGATGACCGTGTCACTGCCCCTTTAAGTTTGGCTGGTCATAGTTTACTTTAACGAGTTTTCTCCTGCTATAAAAAAATGACAGGGCCAGACATGCTATCCACGATGGCAAAAAGAAAAAGCAGCTCAAAATACCTAATCAGGCATGAAAAAGGTGGCAACATTTGCAGAAGTAACTCATATAGTATGCATTATCATAAATTTGACTTATTTGATGCATGAATTACAACCTGTTTATGGGAATCAAAATATTTTTCAATGTGTGATATGCTCTTTTGTGCTCACTGCACTGATCAAGTGACTGAGATAAGTAATTTGTAATTTCCAAACTGCCAAGTACAAGGCTTTGAGCTCTTTTTGGAAACATGTGCTGCACACTTTTGTAACATGTAGTATGTTACAGTTTTTATTTACTTTATAATACAGCTGGTAAGTAAAGTGTTCACTTAGCCTTGGCCTCTGCCCAAATCTTGACATGAATGAAATTCTTTTCAAAAACTGCACTTTGGTGCTTATGTCACCTAGGAAAGGCAAACCAAGCTCACCTTGAACAAAATTAGGAATGAAATGAAGTACTGACAAATAGGCTGTAAAAAATAGTATCCCTTTGTTTTGTTTATATTAGAACTGTTTTTCATTTTTTAAAGTGTTTGCTTGCTTATGTCTGCTTCACTGTGATGCTGCTATAAGGGTGACACACTGTATGCCTTTTGCCATGTCACCCAAGACAATTTCCTTTGTAAACTGTTTTAAATAAAAAGGAAGCAGTAGAAGCTAACAGAGTGCGAAGTGTCTGTTGGCTCAAATTGATGTGGTCACGCTGGCTGTAACCAAAAACACGTACCTAAGCTAACATAGAGTGCAAAGTGTCTGTCGGCTCAAATTGATGTGGTCACGCTGGCTGTAACCAAAAACACGTACCTACAGCCAAATGTCCCATCAGCGAGTCCATTTCCGTTATTTCAGGACAAAGGTTTCGAAAATTCCGGGACATAATAATGAGCTGCATGCATTCCATATGTAGTTTTAGATGTGAAGCATCTTATGCTCGGGGCTATGTAAATCCCTCCCTCCCTCCGCCGTGCGGCGTCCACTTCCGGTTCCGCTTCCGGTTCCAGAAGCCAGCTTCTGGCTTCCAGAGAACGCTTCCGGCGTTTTGCCCGAATGATCCCCAGCTGCTTCGCCCACTCATCATCATTCACTTCGTCCTCTCATTCTTCTCCCGCAACGCCGCGATGAGTGCCACGGACAGCACCAGCGTCAACGCCAGTGTCAGCGCCGTGGACAGCGCCGCAGAGAAGAGGGCTCGAGCCGCTGCCACGAAACGGAAGCGGCGACAGGCCGATCTGAAAACTAATGGGAACTTGAGTCGACCCCATGGCTGCTTCGCATACTACTCAGGGTTCCCCTACGGGAAGATGGTGTAATTTTGGTTCTTGACAAAAGGTCCCTGCCTCAGTTTATAGGAGCACTTAAGGAGTTTGTAAGTGCGCAGATATGCAGTTGTATTCCCTCCGCAACCACACTCACCCTCTTTCTTGTCAGCCTTCGACTTCGGCTTGGCCTCAGCAGTTTTCTCATCCTTGGCGGCCTCCTCCTCTCCCTCAGGCTTCTCCTCCTCTTTCTCGCCTTCCTCCTCTTCGTCGGACTGGTCCACGGCCCTAAGGGCGTCCTCATCCTCGACACCTTTCAGCTCGCGGTTCGCCTTCTCGTCTTCGGGCTCTTCTTCTTCAGAGCTACCAAAGTCAAGCAACATTACGGTGAGGATTCAATTTACTGCTCCTTTTATTGCATAGCTTGGTATAATGATTGCAGCTGGAAATACCAAAATTACAAACGTCCCCAGACCTAAACATCTTGGGCTAAACAAACTTTTACAAGGATCACTGAAATAAACTAAGCACTTACAGTGCAAGCCACTCAATGAAAAAGTTGGGAAATGTGACAGATTGATTTAATGGTTTAATGTTCCAAAGCAACAACCATGCTATGAGAGACACCGTCACCGTAGTGGAGAGCTTCCGGATTAACTCTGACCCCTTGTGGTTCTTTAACATGCACTTTAAATCTAAGTACACGAGTGTTTCTGCATTTCGCCCCCATTGAGATGCGGCTGCTGCGGCCAAATTGGAACACTGCAGGACGAACGCCTCTCCCTGAGATCTCCAATTACCCCTGTCTTGCACTAGCTGATTCCAACTTGCGCTTGCAAATTTCCTAACTTCATCATCCCACCTAGTTTTCTGTCGTCCTCAACTGCGCTTCTCTTCTCTTGGTATCCATTCTGTAACTCAATAGTCCACCGGTTATCCTACGCATTACACGGCCTGCCCAGCTCCATTTTTTCCTCTTAATGTCCACTTGAACATCGGCTATCCCTGCTTGCTCTCTGATCCACACCGCTCTGCTCGTGTCTTAGGCCTAACATTTTTCATTCCATCGCTTTTGGTGCGGTCCTTAACAGGAGCAAAGTACAAGAACGCATTTGTTGGCAGAGTAGAAGCCGCCCCCCCTCCTGCGCTGCCTTCCCGCTTTGCTCCTTTCGGTAGAAGATTGCGTCGCCAGTTACCCTTGCGCCCGATTGCAAGATACGCATTTGGTGCCCCGCAGCACAGCGTCGCCCCCCCTCCCTCCCTCCCTCTTTCCCGTACCCACCGGCCTTTCGCGCGACGGAAGCAGGGCCGGGCTCAACTGGCGCACCCAGCCGTGACGGAAGTCGCGTTTGCTCTCCGCTGTGCGTTCGCACGGGGGATGATTTTATCACCGCTTTCGTCGCGATTTTTTATCGCCTCATCCCGATTTTATCGGGATGAGGCGCGCTTTCACTCGCACATACGGCGCGCGGTGACAATTTTATTGCCCTTGGGCTCTTGCTCCACGTCTCATGCTCCTCCTCCGCATCGCCTTCATTGATCTCCGCTCCCGTCAGTGGGCGCACCTCATTGAGAAGCGTGCTCGCTACCGCCCTTGTCGGCGAGATTTTCCAGCGGAAGCCGCATTATAACCGGTATTTCGTCTCACGCGGCTGCACTGTAAGCGGTATACGTATACATGGGAGTTCTATGGGAGGGTAAACGGGAGTCGGAAAAGGCCGCGTTGTAGCCAGTTCTGCGCTCTAAACAGTTACGTTATAAGTGAATGTAAATGGCAGAACTGTAAATGCTTTTTACGTGCGCGTGCCTGAGTGAGTTCACCTACGACTTTAACTTAGCTAGTTTTAATTGTGTTTCGATGATACGAATTTCGGCTAATACGAATATTTTTCGTGACCCCGTAAGATTCGTATCATCGAGATTTCACTGTAGTATATGACAAAGTACAAGAAGAGTAGGCTAGAACTATTGGGATTTTTCGGTGGTGACTACTCAATTCGAAGATCAAATAAAATGGTGACTATTCGATTCGAGGACTGAAATCGAATACAGTCAAACCCACTTATAAAAATCGCACTTTAGTGCATTTACGATTTTCTGATCCTGCCTATTCAAATTGCTTCCAGATAAATTGAATGTTTTTTAAATCGGCGTGCTGTTACAATGAACACTTCGAACCCGGTCCAGGTAATGAGAGGGTGCACACAAAGTACTAAAGCACGGAAGCGCAAGCAAACTGGGAACACGGCAGCATGCCCCGCTTCACTGAAACTTCGATGATAATACGGCTTGCAAGATGAACGAGCAACTGCTGCTTTAACACAGTGTGACCAGTGCATACAGGTCAAAGAACGGCAAGCTTGTTATTACCAGCATGACATAGCATTCTCAAAAGTAAGTCGGTTTTCAAGTAAGTAAGTTTTCAAGAAAGTAAATGGAAGCAAGAGAGACGACAATTATTGCTTGGGTGTAAACATTTCTTTCAAATGGAGCCGTAGTTCTCGCTGCAACTGCACAGAGCTGGAGAAACAAAAGTGTAAAATACAGAGCTCTCTCCCTCACCTGGATTCTGACATGTAATCCACTTCCCTGTCGTCAAAGTCTCCCTCGTCGCTCTCCTCCATGGCCTCCTCATCGGACTCGTTCTTTTTTTTCTTCTTCTTCTTCTTATCGTCCTCTCCCGCTTTACCCTTCTTCTTCTTCTTGCCACCAGCATCGTCATCGTCCCTCTCGCCATCCGAGTCGTCGTCACCATCGCCGTCCGAGTCGCTCAACCAGTCGTCCATTTCGGTGAGTTGCTGGAGCACAGGGAGAATAGTTATTTGTCTGTGCAGCAGACTAAGGTTCACAGCTTGCCACACTACGCTAAACAATGAGCCAATGAGCCCTTTTTTTTTTAAGTAATCAGAACGAGTGCACGCTTTGTTGCTTTGCATTTTACTCTGAAGCATGTTGGTTGTTCCAAATAGACATCATTTGATAATTTTTTATCTTTGCCCAATGGCAGTTTGTCATCTCTGCCACCGGTTTGCACCATTTATCACCTTTGTCGCTCTTAATTTTATACAGAAATACTTCGGTAGCTTGACAGTGACACTGGTAACCAGAACATTCGTTACTGTTTCACGACAGTTATAGCAGTAACGTGCAAAAATGACAGAAAAAAAGATACACACACAAACACGCATCCTGAATGATCAACAAGACTAGCATGCATATTCAAAGGTTAGAATGTCGCACTCTGTTTAATAACGCAAAATCACAGTTTTGTTCGAAAGGCGAAAGGCATTGATAGTAATAGCAAAGTATTACACAAAGTAAGGTACATAGTTTTATACACTGCATAAATTGCAGTATAATTGCTTACTAACTAAACAATACTGGTGTCCCGCACGCAGACAAACACGATCAGATCTCACTCATGACTGCAAGCACATGCTGTCACAACACTGGCGTAATACGGAGCACTGGCAGCAAGGAGCGAGTGTATGCCTACTATGGCCATGAGGATGAAATTTATTGTACTTTTGCTTCCATTTTACGTTTCACTGAGCACAGTTGACAATTATGAAATATTCTAAACATATTCACATTTATTTAAGGGACTATTAGAATCGAAGTCTGAATCGAATAGGGCAATATTTGATTATTCAAAAGCATCGAACATTCACACAGCCCTGATCTATGCAACTATATCTGGCCTAAGCACCAATTTGGCCACTTCATCTACTTCATAAGACTGCTTTTAGAAGGGCATGCAGCAGGGGCACTCACAAAGTCTCGGTTGTTCTCCTTCTTGCCCTTCTTCCCCTTCTTTCCTTTTTCTTCCTCTGCCTCCTCTTTGCTTCCTTCGTCCTCGAGGGACATCTTCTTGCGAACCATGATGGAGAAGTGGTTCATCACTTTGTCTCTCCTGCGGATGAGGCCCAAGGGAACCACACGTATTCAAGCAAACAAAAGGACAGTCTTCTCTAAATAAGTGGCACAGCTTGCCACAAAATGCACACACCCTCAATAATACACATTTAAAAGTATTTGCCTCAAATATCAATCTCGTCTGAATTTATACACTATATTTTTATTATCCTAGGACAATTCATTATTCAAAATTTTCAAATATCCGTCCACTCCTACCGGTTTGTGAAAACATAGTACAGCAGTCAATGCAATGGTGTTCGCATCATGCGGTCTTCCGCGAAGACAACAATTCCAGACCACTAGAATAGTGGGCATGGCAGGTTGCAACACCAGGCCACTCCTCCACGATCTTGCAACAAGAGCAAGTTGTGGTGATGTTACACGTGAATGGATGCATTTCGAGTGCTTCGCTGTTGGCCTCGCATAGGAGCCCACTGCATCTTGATTGGCATATAGGAAGCCTTTTTTGCAATGTTACTCTAGTAGCACCTTAAGAGTGTCGTACTCTCTCACAATCACCAAGTTTTCCAGAACCGTAGGCAACCTTTGAAGCAACAACACTCCATTCCCTTCCCAACTAAAAGCCACTGTTTGGTGCAGTCTGTTCGCAGTTTACTTACCTCTCAAATTCCACTTCTGCTTCTTCAGCGGTGAGTGCCTTAAAGCGGTTCACGGGGTTGAAGTTGTACCACTCCTCAATGGGAAAAGCTTCAAAGACACCGTCCGGGGCCTTACAGAAGACGTAGAAAGACGTATTTTCCGAAACGCCTCCCTCGCGTATGGCCTTGAACCTGCAAGTATTTGTCAGGAGAGCAGCTGTGAGCTTCGCCATCACTGCCATCCTTTAAGGGACACTAAAGGGAAACACCAAGTCAGTTTACACTAATAAAGTATTCTTTAAGAACTCAGTTTTAGCAGGTTCATTAATAGAAAAAAAAATGGAGGTCTAAGACCCTTTTTTTTTATTTTATGCCGACACCCCAGTGCCGGGATGTCAGTGTGACGTCAAGATTTTAAAGCATTTCCTCATATTTTGGCCACTGTGGTACACTAGAAGTTTTCAAAACTTGCTAAGTTCAGTCTTTGGCTCTCTTGGATTATAATGTAGTTCATCTTTACAAATACAAATTCCACTAGGCCCGAACACACACTGTCAGAAATTCATTCTTATTTGAGTCTTTATTGGCTTAGCAAGCCTGTCGTCGTGGCAACAGTTGTTTTTTTTTTTTTTTTACTCATACAGTTTAAATAACTTTTCTCTTTAGTGTTCTTATAACGTAAAGTAGTAGCTGCAGCTCTCCCCCCATAAAACCTAACAAACACTCGAGGATGGGCTAGCAGCAGCCCCGCTCACTTCACCTCCTGACATTTGTAAAAATTTATATTGTAAAGCTTAACAACGGCACTACAACAGCCATGTAAGAGCCAGACAGTGATAAACTCACTTAAATAAATTTATAGATTTCTGATTAATGTCATAAGACACAAGATTCACAATTTCTAAGGATAAACTTTGAAGGGCTATTGCTAAACTAGGAACACTGAAACCTCAATCAAATATCCTTTTTAATCTGTCTTTGCACAATTTAAAACTAACCTTATGAGACGTAAAACTACTACAAGCTGTGCCAACTTAGCACTACGTAAATGAAAATATGGTACGTGTTGGAAGTACAGGGGCGTGACTTAAACGAAATGGTCCATTAAGTACTTAAAAATGCTGAAATTGAGGGGAAGCTCCTGCAATATAGTGCACATTAGAATTGAGTATAAAATTACTCTCTGACCAGGAATAAGTGGTCACAAGTCACAAATCCAACCATGAAAAGCCACATGCAGGTAGCAAGTTTCAGTTTAGCCACACCTGTTCTATGCCCTTTACACCACGAAGAAGCCATTTTCATTTTGCTGAGTATACAGTGTAGTCCACTTATAACGATATCAAGAATAAAAAATCCAATCATTATAACCAATCATCACTATATCTGGACTGCTGTAAAAAAAGAAAGAAAAAGAGGGAGAGAAAAACAAAATTCTGCCAAACTGCCTAAGTCGCGAAAAAAAAAATTTTTTTTGCCACTTGGGATAAGAAATCGACGTTGTAGAAAGTAGGCTGTGAAAAATAAAATGTTTATTTATACCTCTAAATAGCGTCTCAATCGTTATGCATGCTGACATAGAAATCTGCACTTGCTTTCGCGGAAGTTTCGGATTCACAACCGCGGTGTGCATCGCGTCCAACTGCTGCGCGAACACTGGTGGCTATAATTTAGCGTGCATGAAATCAAGGAGTGACTCGATTGATGACATGGTACTTTGGTTGACCATCGGGGTCAGTGTCAAAGACGGGCCATTGTCAATCTCATCGTTAAAATTAAAATTAAATTATGGGGTTTTACGTGCCAAAACCAGATCTGATTATGAGGCACGCCGTGGTGGGGGAACTCCGGAAATTTGGACCACCTGGGGTTCTTTAACGTGCACCTAAATCTAAGTACACGGGTGTTTTCGCATTTCGCCCCCATCGAAATGCGGCCGCCGTGGCCGGGATTCGATCCCGCGACCTCGTGCTCAGCAGCTCAACACCATAGCCACTGAGCAACCACGGCGGGTTCAATCTCATCGTCCCTGCTGCTACTGTTGTTGCCTCCGTCACACAATGCCACTGTCTATCGCAACAATGATCGCCCCATCAGAGATCCCTTCGCAGAAGGAGGCAGCACTATCTGCGCTTAGAAACTACTCCATCGAAGCACCACCTTTTAACGCGACAGCGTTAAGGGCCACGTGTTGCAGAAAATCCGGCGTCGGTGTCGGCGTGGATGCCGGCGTCCGTGGTGGAGAAAATCATCCCCAACCACCCCGACCGCGCAGGCCCTCCACGTGGTGCAGGGTTTCGGTGAACAAAAATTGAATTTCTCACAGTGAAATCTGTCAGAAAAATGGTAAAGTACGACTTAACCACAACCTACGGACATGGTGGAGTAGGATTGTAATTTGAATGTACAAGAAAACATAATTTTGTTACGAGGAAACTCAAACAGAAACGCCTTTTCCAGGCGTTTCTACCATACCAACACGGCGCGCTCGGGCAGTTTACTTGCGAAAATGCTATCCAGATGGCACTCGCATCCTCAGCAGATCAAATTGGGATTTCGCCTGCCTAAAGCGTTTCGGACACGCGCGCATTGGGGCAATATCAGACAATGAATAAAATAATTTTAAAAAGGTGCTAGGGCCTTCACATTTTATTATAAGACGATTTATACTGCCCCTGGAAAAATGTCTTCCCAGCAATGCATTTCTGTTTAAAAGTGAAGCCGACTTTAAGGGGTTCGGTGTAAGCTTGGTTTTTGTAAGCTTGTCCAGCCCACTGAAAGAAAAATGCAATGCGAACGGGGCCCGATAACGCTATCATGTTCCACTCTTAAAGCTTAAGCGTCCTCCAATATTTTCATCGTCAGTAGCGACATGTTCCTAGAGTTTGGTAATGCCAGCTGCTTCCACCGGGTTGGTTTCACCCATGGGGGTTTCGTCCTGGTGCAGCTTCATCTAAAACGACACAGCTTTGTGCTGGCACCTCCTGCTGCTTCCACGGCGCATTTCTGCGCTCGCTGAGAGAGAGAGAAAGGGGGAGATTGTAAAGGGAGCGCAGAAGCCGCTCGCTTATCGCTTTTCTTTTTTCCACCCTCCTTCTTCTCCCCCTTCTATAGACGCTCGCACAATCGCCGGCAGCGCGTAGCAGCTGGCGCCATCTTGTGCATACTGCGCCAACTTGCGATGCTCTCCGTGGCTTTCACAATCGGCGGGCGGGCGGGACGCGCTGCGCGGTAATGGCGGCAGATACGAACTCGCGCAAGCAAACTTTTCGCCCCGTCTCGATTAAGGGCAACTTAGGAAAGCAGATTTCCTGATTATTCCGCATGAAAAACGCTGCCCAGAAGCAAGATTTAGATCGTTATATCCGATATCCAGTGAATAACATATCGTTATACATGGGTTTTTTTCTCGTAGCCCTAATGCATAGGTTGATACAATTAGCTCATCGTTATAACTGATATATCGTTATATGTGGTATCGTTATAAGTGGACTGCACTGTAATAGAATCTATCAATTGAATACAATCTGCATTGTGAATGTGGGCCCTGGTGTCATTTCTAATGGTAGAAGAAGGGTGAATTAAAATCATGGGGTTTGACATCCCAAATCTGTTCCCCAGTGGGCTATAAGGAACACCACACTGGAGGGCTAATGGTAAATTTTGACTGTCTGCGGTTCTTCAAAGGAAAGCTGACATGACATTTCTAACCTGTCTTTAATTTTTTTAATGCAAAGCATTCTTAGGGGCTCATCCCAGGCACCTTGCAGTAGGTAGGTAGGTTCCTGGCTCACCTCCTTTTATAAAAAGGAAATTCAACTGTCTGACGGTGGGATCCAACCTCTGACGTCAAGCATAGCAACCCAATGCACTAACCTTTAGGCCATGATCGCATGCATGTTTTGTCATGCCAACGCTAGCTACCTCTTTGAAATGAGTGACTGTACATAACGTCACACAGAACAAGCTACTGCTTGTGTGCGTGCACCAGTTTCCTTTCGGTCAGTCTTAGCTCTCTCTCTTTCCCTCGTGTCATGAGCAGGAACGCCTCAGTTTCTCCCATTCTTGCCTCGTAGCAGTTAACCCGTTAAGACACTGTGTTACACTGTACCATCTTCAGGATCGGGCCAGTCAGGAGCAGGTTGTAAAGTTCCCGGAGTGAAAAAAAAAATGCCATCACCATCACACTATCGTCATCTTGCTTCTGTCGTGACACACAAGCTCACGTCAAACATGCCTGCTTGCTTTAAACAAACACGTTGATCTATCTGGTAACTCTTCTAAGTACATCAAATGTACATCAAACGCTTTGCATATCAGCTTGCACAGTGCATGGGATCTGCATAATTATTTTTTTTTGCATTAAATGAAGGTCCACACCCTCTAAGCCATAGAATAAATGCTGGAAGGCATCAGAGTACCCTAAATAATTTAGCACAATACTCTTATTTATGAACCAGTTTTGGTTTTGGTATCCAAAAGGTGGATGCGTCACGGTGTTATGGTATGCCAAATCACTCTTTCATGCAATCACTGCGGCTTCCGCATACAAGCGCAGCCAGAGGAAATGCGTACAGTATGTTTATTTTGTTATGAGCAACATCGTCGAACCCAGCCTTGATGCTACACGAAACTAACTTTGCTCTGTGTCATGACGTCACGAGACTGTCAATGACGCCAGTTCCAGTATTTCGAGACCGACATTGGAATCAAATTAAAATAATATATGCGTTTACATACTTGCAAAGTGTCATCCTCTTATGTGAAAAAAACGTGCGGTAAACTTTCTACAACTTGTAAAATAATCCCCCCCCCCCCAAAAAAAAGGCAGCGCAGCAACAAGACCAAAGAAAACAAAACAGCACAGTGCTAGTTTCTTTCTAGACAGGGCTTACATGCGTACATGGCGGAAAGAAAGGTAATAAACATAGCCAACTTTACGTCCGGCATGTCAACAAAGGAAGCCAGCAGTTGACAGTCAGTGCCCCTGTTGTTTGGTCTTTCATTGGTTCTGTTGCTGTTAGAAAATATGTCAGCATTCCTCGACCGTGCATCCGAACCCCGATACATGAGCATTTTGCATTCCACCTCCATTAAAATGTGGGAGTTAACCGGGAGTCAAACCCGCGACCTTGTGCCCATAACCACTGGGACACCGCAGAGGTTAGGGGAAATGCAGAAGCCAGCAGCCACTCACTTTTTCCCTCCCTTGCCGCCAACCCTGAGAAGCCAAGGCTGGTCATCGGGGTTGTACTTCTTCATGATGATACCATACTTCTTGCGGCGTGCCTCTTCCTTCTGGTCCCGACCAAACTCGCTGCCTGCCCCGAATTTTGGCATGTCGTCCTCAAGCTTGAATTCCTTCATGTTATTCTCCCTCTCCATGCGAATCTGAAGGTCAAATACATCACTTGCATCACATGCAAACAACTTGCATCACAATCAACAGGACAGTTGCGATAACCACCACATTGTTTGATAAATTGTTGGAACTAATGACATTTTTTGTTTCTCAAATGAAGAAGAGTCCTCTTTCAGGAAAAGCAAGATTGCTTTCCAGCACATCTTTGGCAACCGGGAGACGAAAACGTTTCAGCTGGTACATGTGCAGTCATGTGCAAATATACCCCCCCCCCCCCCAGCATCTTTCAAAACCGCAACTGGGCATCACTTCACTGAACGGTTACTCTTAATTCTTGGCATAGTCACAAGCTTGAAGGGCACCCTCAAGTAGAAAGGTCATATGTGCTAGCTGTTATAAAGCTTGAGGTCGAAACAAGAGAGAAGGGGGGGCTGTTTGTTACTTTTGATCACGAGGGTACATTTTAGTAAAAAAATGAAGACAACAAATACCAACTACAAAAGATTAATGTTGGCTCCCTCAGCGCGTTCTTCACGGCACAATCTTAAACAGCTTGCTTGTAGAGTCAACGCTTCAGCTCATTATGGAGCCAAAACATCAGCTACACTAAATCACTTGTGGTCAGTATCTGTTTCCTCCATACAACATGTTTCAACAAGACACAAGGGAATATCGTCATGCTCTTGATTTCATGTACACTGTAGCATTCGTTTTAGTGGAATACTGGAACACAGATGCAAACAGCAGCTCTGAAGACAAAATCTTGTCATTCTGTTCTCAAAAAGCTGTGGCTGTACATTCTAACCCACTAGCCTGAACATTTTTGCACCATTGCAAATTTATTATTGCAACAATATAATTTACTAAGTGGGTTGTGTACATTATGCTGTGCAATGTGCCACACGGCCCTGGTAGCTTCGATGTAATTTCTGTTGCGTGGCTACCACCCAAAATTTACAGAAAATAATGAGTCTTTATTTTGTCACAATTTACACAGCTAGAGGCAGAGCACATATACGGCAAAGCAAGAAGTATATTTGTGCGGTAACACTCCTTAACATTTAAGTGCATAATAATTCATTAAAGGGTAGTTTAATTCTTATTACCTCTACTTTAATTTCTAAATGTAACAGAGCTGTCATCACTGCTACATGGCTATGTTGTATTGCAACAGGGCAGTCCACCGTCGAGCAGCAAAAACATGGCTCTTTTTGCGCTGACAGCCTGGCGTGCTGAAGGACAACGGACTACTGCAGCGCCGTCTGTCACTGCAGCCTGGAGTCGTTGGCAAGCGGAGCCATATACATGCAACACAGGGCCTCCAGCACGGGCAGTTGTAGTTGTCACAGAGGTCATACATGTCCATGCGGAGCTCGCCGATTCCTTGCTGCTGTTTCTCCTGCCCCGTTCACACATGCTGTATGAGCATGGCAGGCTCAGTGTCTGCAAAAGTTACCTTTCTTGTGGACAGTGGTTCCGGCAGAACGATTAGAACGACTCCGCGCTTGCTCAGACTGGGCCACGGTGTAAGATATATACTATTTAGGTGGGGAGACTTCTCGGCTTGCTCGCAAGACGCGTTTGACCAGACAAAGTAGCAACGTCGCGAGACGATTTGCCCAGTGATGATAGCGGACACCTATCGGCGGTACGATGCAACTTCAAGACAGAAAAGGTTTTTATTCCTTTAATCTCCCGTTGGTATGGCAACTGGTGCTTCGCGGGAAATCCGAAATGATTGAGTGACGCGCAAAAGTAGGTCACCGTGGTAAGGGAAGAGGGCATCACCTTGACGAAGTACATACGGACCCGCAATGCCACTTGCAGACGCTGTTCTCTGGTCAATACACCCGCGAATACACGTAAAGTGCCTCGAGCAGCCAGTCGCACGGCAATTCTGCATGCATTCACAGGCTTCTTTCATGCTCGGAAAGACACATTTATGTAGCACGTATTGAGCAACAGAAAGCTGTATCGCGAGTTTTTCATGTTGCTCTAAAATTTTCTCATTGACACTTTGATAATTAGAACAGTAATTCTTTAGTTAGATAATTAATTATAATTACCTAATTAAATCTCAGTAACGAAAAAAAGTCACAGGCCTGCGTGGCACATGCAGCACAGTCATAGCGTAAGCTGGTAGAGCGGCTCAAGAGTAGCTCCAATTTCGGCACCACGCACACCAGGGTCTTCGCGACAAAGTCTCTTCACCTCGTTTTGACAAGAACAATCTGAACTGTCCGCCTGGCGTCTACGGCGAGCTGTGGCTTGTAATGCTCTCTGCACAGCAGTCTGCTGAGCCCGATGATGCCTGGTTGTAGCCGCGCACGTAGCTCTAAGATTCGCTTCTGCAGCAGCGGTTCGTACCTTGCGAGGAGACGCCATAACGTGTACCGAAGAGAGATCCAGAATACGCGGCGCACATCGCACATCGGAATCAAGTTGATTGCGCACCTCGTCTGAATTGCATCTAGTCGTCTGTGCCTGTGCACGCTGCGTTTAACGCAGGCGCCTTACCTAGATGGCACCACCATACTGGCGGAGGCTCGGGTCGTCTGCGCCTGTGCGCGTGCCTGGGGAGCATTTATAGAGCATTTTTCCACTGCCCAATAGCAAGCGCTTGTGTGGCTCAGTGGTGGAGTATCTGGCTCCCACGCAGTGGGCGCGGGTTCGATCCCGGTGGGAACTGGGTACTTTTTTTGCATTTCCGGCGATAACGGTTACGGTCACTAACGGCGGTGGCAGCAAACACCATCGCGAACCGAAACATCTATTGGAATGAGCCCATAACAGCTTACGCTGTAAAATTACTGACAGCTACTCCACTGTACTGGAAACACGCACAAGGTTTGATTCGCATAACGCCGTTCCTCTTTTTTTTTATCATCCTGCATGATAGCTGGGACACCCTCTATATCTTACACCGTGGAATGGGCACATCGGGCACTTTTGGCAGTATTCGTGCCCTTCGGCGACCCTTTGTGAAGTGAAATGTCCCAATGATGATGGTGGCATTCGTTCGAGTATTATTTTTTTTATTTACTGAAGCCTGGCAGATGCGTTTCCAGCTGATGCTGGTTAAAAAATGCTCACGCAGCCCACGTGGCACAGTGCAGGTGTTCCTTTTGGGCTGTCTCCTCCTCATGAGTTTCGAACTTTCGCTGTACAAATGCAAAATATGCTGATAACAAAACTTTCCATGCATACGAACAGAATGAAAAGAAGAGCATTTTGTTTGCCTTTTGCAATCAACACATTAAGCAGGTGATCGGGGACACTGATCTGTGATTGTAAATGTGTAAGCGTAGACGACGTAGAAGCAGCTTGATTTATTGAAATGATTTATCCTAAGAGATTGTGTTATTGATTTTTTGAGAATTATATTATTTCAATTGTGTTTTGAGACATTTTATTTTATAAATTCAGGAAGGTTTCGCGCTACATATTTAAATTTCGCACTCTAAGCCCGTCTAGTGGTGTTATCAACCCGTCTAGTGGTGTTATCAGTAAAGTGGCCACAGTTCTCCCATTGTTTTGCTGTGCATATGACACAATGCCCCATTTCAGTACACCATAGCATGGCTACAACGTGTCCAATACATGGCTTGCACGACGTCTTCCTAGCCGCATGTCGGAGGACCAACCAACACAGTGAGAACCTGCCTCCAGGATGTCACGTGCAAGCACTTGGTATAAATCTCAAGCAAATTTATTGTCAAGTTAAATGTAAACGATTTCATAAAGGCATGAAAAAAAAAAAATACCGCAATGTTAAAGCAACCTCCACAAGCCAAACTGCAGATCAGGTTACTCCACATATAAAGGTTGCACTTAAACGCGCCTAATGCTTTTCAGAATGGAGATCTTTCCTCTCTCTCAAGAATGAGAAAAGAACATGTATTTTTGTCCTTCTCCGCAAGGGACACAGTTTTCAAAGGCACGCGTCCAGAACCACCCGCGTGTGACGTCACATACAGGGGGTCGTTCCACTCTCAGTAGATAGCCAACGTGGACTTAGGTTTTGTACAAGACAACAAGACTCCGGAAGTCAAATACGCCGAAGCACGTTTCCGCGCAAGGCATGCATCTCACCTGCGTCCACTTGGATATGTCTTGTTTGTGCGCAGCATTGAATCGCATGACATGATACCTTTTCTTGGTTTGCCTGGGTGAAACGGCACAATACTGCACGTGAAAAAGACATCAAGACGTGTAACGAGAGAGACTGTCACGAGATCGACTGCGCGACAAGGATTACATATCGAAGTATAATCAATAGAAACACAGACGCTTCACTTACTTCGGTATCCGGACTATGAACTCTTGTCCCTGGCTGCTGCTACTGCTGCTGGAGCTCTGCTGTCATGACAGAAAATAAGCAACGTTAGAACAAACATGAACAGAAATAATAACATCGGCCAGAACACAAAATCTAGCAATAATACAGCACGGCAAATCAACGAGAAATAATATAAAAGCATACGGTCTGCCCTGACAAGCTGTTTGAACGCGGGCGGCCTCATTACAATTTTCGATGAGCCGGAACGCGCCAACCAAAAACTACTAACCACTAAGAACCAATGCAGCGCTACACGAATTTTCGATCATTCAGTGGAAGAGTAACACCCTTCGGATCGCGATGCAACACATAAAACTAGCTTAGCAAGAACAAATTCGTGGGAACTTACAGAGACGCTGCTTGCCGCTGCAGTCGCCATTGACAAACTGCAACAGCTGCTTGACGCGCCATCACACAAGCAACACAAGCGTACAAGAAAAATAAGTATTTAGTCAAAAAATTAAGCTATTTACACCTAAAGAAACGTTTCTTTAATTAAAATTATACTATATGCTTAGAATACGCAATGTAAATCATAACAAACATGTATCTTTATAACAAGGACTGCTTACTAGCGCGCCATCTGAGTAACTGTATTAGCTGTACGGTGTACCAGCCTCTGCAGCGTTTCCAGCGCGCGCGCGTTGGACGCATGGGAACGATTCAAAACTAAACTCTTCACGATGCTTGAAGGCAACAAATACGTCAGATTTGTCGAAGTTCCATTGCGCGAGACTTCGCCGCCGAAATGGAAGGAGCTGACTATCAACACGGGCGCGGCGCAGAGCACGCTCGAAGACATCAAACTCACCGAGCGAGCCGGTGGGTACGCTTACCAAGAGGACCCGGCGTCGGCCAACGCGACACGGAACCGTTTTATCTACTGGAAAACCAACCACAACGTGCTGGAACTAACTGAGGAATCGTTAGACGTGGACCTAGTTGGAAACAAACTGCGTCTGCGCTTCCAGCACACGCCCCTGCTGGAAGGGGTGTCCATCTTCGAGACCAGGAACAACCTCGTTGTCCTCGCGGCGACCATAGCTAGCGTGCATCGCCTCTCGTTCCCACACCCCCGGTTGCTCAGCCCGGACCCCGGGTCCCAGTATCCCTCTACGTACAGTATCCGTTCCGTCTTCTTCGACGCCTCGGCTACGTTGCTTCGAGACTACCACGTCCTGAATCACGCGGGACTTGGCACAACACTGTCCCACAACTCGTGCAGCTGGCTCGGAGCTAATGGCGAAGCCATCTTCGTGCTCGGCACTAACACTTCCACGCTCTTCGTGGTGTCCATCGACCCGCAGGAAGTGGGGGGCCAGGTGTCGACCATGGAGATTCGAAAGAGCGCCAGCGTGACTCGCTTTCTCAGTGGCATTCTTCCCGCCTCGATGCGAAGCGACGAGGCGTCGCTGAGCCTTGTGTGTCATCAAGCCGACGACGACATTTTCATATTCGCTCTGTCCAGGGATCTCCGCATCCGACAGTGGTCGTACAGGAGCCAGGACTTGCTTTCCATGTGCTCTGTGCTGGACCATTGGCCGGCGTCAAAGTCAGCGTCGGGGCTCGGCGGTCGCCAGTCGTGCATGGTGAAGGCTACCGACAGCTCTGGCGTCGACGTGTATCTCGGCGTCTACGCGTGCTTTCCGGAGGGGAACCAGTTCTTCGTCTTCCAGCCTATTCAGCCTCAGGGTGGTGGCCACAAGATGGTTCTAATAACAAACATAAGAGCCCCAGAAAATGACCTCGTCGACTTTTGTTTGTTAGGTTCGACTCTGTGGACACTCTGGGTCCAACAAAATGATGAGCCACTCATCTGCACGATGTGTATCGATGCGCTTGACAGTCCCAGTGGCAGTTGGGCTGGTGTCCATCTGCAGCCTAGTGTTCCACCGGAGAAAGTCACCATGCCTGCCACTCTGGACGCGCGAGAATTCTACCTCGAGAAAATAATTGGACAAAATGCTTTCTCCTTCAACACCCTTTACAAAGTACTAGGCACATACGGCCGGCGTGGAGAGCTGTCTGCTGATCATGGCCGCCGTAACCTAAAAGAGGACATTGTGAGTACTGTTGAAGCAGAAATTCATGCCAATGCTGTGGAGGTTGAGCTTGGCGACCAGGAGTATGTGAACCTGGCCCTACAGTGCTGGGGAAAATTTTATTATGCCTGCACAGAATATCACGCTGTTGGCCTGAAGCCACTTGGTTTGTTTGTGGACCCGAGCACAGGGATGGCAGCCCTAATTCGGCGTGACCACGTATCCTTACTGAGGCCATGCGAGTGGCAAGAAAGCTGTGTACTTTCCGAAGAACTTCCTCCATGGTGCAGTGAAGTGGCAGATGAAGGTGTACAGACACTTGCATCCTGTCTCAAAATGATCAATTCATGCTTGACTCCAGACTTGTTGGTTGAGTTTTCACAAGGCCTGTACTTCATGGAAGACTTTCAGAGCCTGATTGAAAAAGTGGTTGCCCACCTGTTGAGCCCGGAGTACAGCATTGTGGTGAACAAAATTATTGACACAGTTCACACTAACCTGCCATCACTGAAGAAGCTTATTGATTCCATGGACTTTTCACTAATGAACCCATGCACGAGACCTCAAGGTCTCCACTTCAATGCGTGGAGCCTTCTGTTTGGGAGTGCAACCGGCTGCGATTTCATGGCTGCATGTCTGCACCAAGTGATGCAGTTTCGTTTCACATTCTGCCAAAATTTGCTACTTCTCCAAGGTCTCATAGTTGCTGCTGGACAGAACAGGGATGCTTTAGACCGTCAATTCAGTTTCATCAGCCGGAAGCTTATTCCCGAGACGCAAAGACTTGTGCGGGCATACTATGCAGCTTTGTGGGCCACAGAGGCAGAAGGTGCGCCTTTGACAAATGCTCTTGAAGGAGGCATTAAAGGGATGACTATAAGCAGCACCGCTGATGGATTTGGCATCATCAGCCAGAATGCAGAGCAGTACGGCCTTGTTTGGGTCTTTCTGAGGAATGGAGGCGGAGAGGTGGTGAGGCGACAACTCGCTGAGAAGTACGAACTTGAACCAAGCCAAATCTGGACTGCCATCCTTCCATCATTCATATCCATGGCGGCAGAGTTGATATGGCCATTCTCGGATAACTGTGCCTTCCCGAGGTCCTTGCTAGAGCTAAATCAGCACCTCCAACTGCAAGAGTATGTCCGGCTGCTAACAGACTGGTGCACCAACAATTGGGAGACGAGAACATACCTCCTAGCCACTAGCTTTCTTGTGTGTAATGAGTACCACAAGGCTTGCATGCTTTATCAAAAACTCGCATACGAACGTGTTCCCACAGAGCCTTACATAATGCACCAGATGGGGAGGACGGGAAGCATTGACCCGTCATCTGAACTATCTCTGTTGCCCCTGTACTTTCTGAAAGTAATTAAGGCATTCACAGAGGCCCCTGATTGTGTAATCAGTCTAGCAGAGGCAGCTCTGAAGTGCACACCTAAGGATGACCCACATGTCCCAGTGCTGTGGTCACTGTTGTTCAAGTACCAACTGCAGCTGGGGCACATCACCGAAGCATATCATGCCATGATACAGAATCCAAATGTTGAACACCGCAACGTCTGTCTGCAACAGTTAGTAGTTGTGCTGTGCGAAAGGCGTCAGCTCTCGACATTTGTCACATTCCCATTCAAAGGGGTTGAAACTGATGTTGTCCACATCCTGGAGGCACGTGCAAGAGCAACCGATGTTGTAGAACAGCATTACTATGATGTCCTCTACTGCATGCATGTCAATTCGAAACAGTATCGGAGAGCTGCATCAGCTATGTATGAGCACGCCTTCCGGCTTCAACAGGAAGTTCCCGGATCAGAGAGTCTTAAGAAACAAGAACTGTGTCTCCTTGCTGCCGTCAACTGCCTGCTGCTTGTGAAGCCTGAAGATGCATGGGTTGCCATGCCACTACCCATTGGCAGACAGCCGGACAGGTCACCAAAGCGTGACAGCACAGGTGAAGAGATTCCACAGGCACCACCAGGGAAAGTGGAGGTGATCCAAGTTGAGGACATCCGCCGCAAGCTGAGTCTGGTACGTGCCTGGCTTCAGCTCGTTGACTCTGGTCAAGAAAGCATCAGCATGCCGCTCACTCCCGAAGAAACTGTTCTTCTTTTGGTGGGCGTCGGCCACTTCAACGCTGCCATTCGTATTTGCCAACAGTTTTCTATGGACCTCAATCCTGTGTTCGAGGGTGTTGTCCAGCAGTGCATAAAGAGCTTGCCTGCTCAAACGATCTGGAGTGCTCGAACCATCAACCCACAGTGGATCATCGAGAATCCAAAGGCAGTGCTGGACATCCCTGGACAGGCGTGGCTCCTCCTTCATCACTACCTGGATCAGCATGAAAGGGAGCCAGGAACGACTCGTTATCACCGCCTAGTTACAAGCAAGCTTTTGTGCAATGGCTACTCACTTCCACCGTGGCTGACTGAATCGTACAAGAAACGTGACGCGCCAGAGCTCTTGCGGCTTCTGATCGCGTATTCACGTCTCGAAGAGGCTACAGACACATCGATCGAATACATTGACGCTGTGCTGGGAAAAGGAAAAGAGTACTTTGGCTTGACCTCAGCATTGCATGCGAACTCGCCTCCCGTCTGGTTGCCCCACACAACTTTCGACCGCCTCCTTGTGGCACTGAAGAGCTCGCCCAAGATGGAAAGCCAGCACCAGAAAATGAACCAAAAGTTGAAAGACTACTTCAAGACTCTTGAACGTGTGTCTTTCGCCATGCGAAGATAATGTCCTGTGAATGTGTGCTTTTGCTTACATTCTGTGAAATAGTGTCACATGAGATAATGTCCCACGAAAGTGTATTTTCATTTAATAAACAATTCAGTTTCCCTGTTACCTTCTAAACCCTGCATTCTGGCATCAAATACAGTGTCTCAGCTTACTTGTGCGAAACCTTAAAAAATGCTCATATGCATTATGGGAATGCAACCAAAAGTATCTTGTACTAAGAGCTGAAGCAATTAACAAGTTTTTAATGTGCTGATTTAAATTCAAAATCTTCAATTTCTCCATCTTCAATGGAGAAGTTGTAGAGCCTATTAAATATAGAATTAATTTATTCAAATGAACAATGCTATTGTGGTGTTAATTTGTGAAGGCTTGAAATCCATGGAACTAGGCACTTATGCACAGCAACATTGGTGTGCTAAAACATGCAACCAACGGATGATCAATGTTGCAAGCAGAGGCAGAATTTCAAGGACTCGCTGAAATCTTTTGAGCAAACTTATAGGCTGGAAACAGTTCACAGTTGCTGCTTATGGTTTGTGCAGTTCTACAGAGTTAGACCAACCACAATGAAATTTCATTTTAGCTAAATTGGTTATAAATGAGTATAGCGTATACTATTGAAGCAATCTTGGCAAAGCTGTAGGGCTGGTAGTTGTATAATTTTAATACTAGCAGCATTTATCTCTAAAAATTAAATATCAGAAAGTTCTTCAGTAATGTGCTCCCTAAACAGTGCTTTTGCAGTTTCCACTGTGGAGCCTGTTGAGGGGCCCTTTAAGAAGCAATCTTCACGTTTTATTTTTTCACCTAGAAATAACTGCGTGACAAATGAATGCTTAGAATTTATTGTTGCTGAACACATTGTCTCAATGATGTCACAAGAGCAGCTCTCTACTGTAGACTACACAGTTCAGTTTCAATCATGAATGAGAAAAACCAGTTGCAACAAAAGTATGACAACAAGGAAGACAGCAGGACAGCGCTTCATCCTCGTATTTTTCTCGGGCTCGTTTTTTAAAGCAAAGCTTTCTATGCAAACCCTCCCGAACTTTCCTGACCATGGCTGCTGGGGGCTGCTGTCTTGTCGAATAGCTCACACTTGGAAAATAAAATTGAATTAGGTATTCGATGGTTGGAATCGAACCTCGGCCTCCATGAACAGCAGCCCAATGCTCTAACCATTAGGTCATAATCGCACGTACACTTTCATTGAGCCAACGCTAACTAGCTCTTTGACATGGTCACTGAGTGTGCCGCGTTTCGCAGCTTGGATGTGGGAGAGCAGATGTGTGTGCACCAGTTTCCTTTCGGCCAAAGACGCAGGAATGAAATGGGCAGACTTGTACCATTTGATTAACCGCTTCACATAGATTCCAAGATGTGCGATGGATCTGCATTTTTCCTATTCGCAAACACGTGCGACCTTGCCAGACTTACTTTACTTGCTTTTTAATTTTGACGTTATTTCTTGTTTGTTCAAAATTATTTCAACATTTTTATACAATATGAACAAGGTATGTGTAACAGTAGGCAGAGAGAAATGTAAGGCTGCTTACCTTGCAGTTAAACCATTATTGGAGCTGTCTTTCCATCACAGCTACACTGAAGCTTCCAGAGTCTGAACTAATGGATGTACATAGCACTGTTGTGCAGCTTCGCACAGCTTGAGAATAGTTGCAGGTATTTTGTTCAAGCTGTTCCTGTCAACCATTCTCTTGCACAACAATACAGGTCAGCAGTGTTGATTGGTGCACTTTCCAGGAAAATATAGGAAATTCGGTTGATTGCAATTACAATTGTGGCAGTAATTCTGAACATTTCGGTGTAAATTTTGTTTTTAGGAATGCAAATACTTTTCGAACCAATGCAGCTTGTAGCGGGAATTAACACAAATAAAGAAAACAAAATAACCCTGACGCGAGTTATCCCAAGTGACTAAAAAACCCTGAAGCGCTCAGAAACTTAAATTAAAATCTTAGTTCAATCGTGACCACAGCTGCTATGTAAGCATTCCAGCGTGGCAACATCTTTATGAAACAACTAGAATTCATTTGCATAAATCTAGGAGAGCTGTTGGAATAGAAGTTTCACACACCAGTCATTAAAACAAACAGTGAAGATGATTGCACCCTTGGCTTGTTTCCTTCTTAACATATAAAAATATGAATCTTGATTCCCTGCACCATGCTTCTTGGTTTCTACGCTTATGCTTGTTTGTACTTCTTGCAATCAACCAATGATGCAAGAATGTTAGTCATTCACAAAGGACATTCTTTGAATCAGCGTGGAAGACGACAGCAACACTAAAATAGGAAGGACACAGGAAGAGCACCATGACGGACGTCACGACGTGCCAGCGATATTAATTACACTAGGTGTTATCAGAGCTGCTTGATGCCTTGTCTTGGCTCGGCTTCATTAACGTGGCTTATCTAGCCTACGTTACCCGAAACAAAGATGCCTGCATGTAAAGCACTCTATACATGATCCCTTCCTTGAGCCAAGTCTTCTCGGTGCCCACAGGGGGCTGGCATTGGAAATGTAGCATCACTTCTGCATGACAATTTTATGCATACGACTGCAGTCTCTCGTATGTGTCTCTCCGTGCTCGGACCCACCACACTGTTATGACTCCACTTTCTGATGATGATTATAAATGAATTCCCCTTTAGGACTATGTGGTGGTATGAAAGGGAAAATTGTTATCCACACAACTTTAGCACGAAACTACAGAGGAAGCCAATATGGGTTTCTAAGTTTCTAATAAGCAGGCCTCGCAGCTGAAGAAAAATTCTCCCTGGTACAGCGATCAAACCTTGGACTAACACATTTCACAGGCAGTCGCTCTACCATCTGAGCTTACCTGGAAAGGCTGTTGGTCCCAGGTTTGATAACCGGACCAGGATGAATGTTTCTTCAGTTGCAAAGCTTTCTGAAAAACCCGTACGGCTTTCCTCTGTAGCCTCGTGCAATACAGTCGGGTGGATGACAATTTGCATTTCATGAACCTTCCTCCATCTTGTGGGTTTCCACAGAATTGATTTGCCAGGTTAGATGGTGGCATGCGCCATTGCACTTAGAGTCTTTACCCTACGAGTTATCCTGGAAGACTAGTTGATATCATCATCAGCCTATATTTATGTCCACTGCAGGACGAAGGCCTCTCTCTACGATCTCCAATTACCCCTGTCTTGCGCTAGCTGATTCCACATTGCGCCTGCAAATTTTCTAACTTCGTCACCCCACATAGTTTTCTGCCGTCCTCGACTGCGCTTCCCATCTCTTGGTATCCATTCTGTAACTCTAATGGTCTACCGGTTATCCATCCTATGCATTACATGGCTTGCCCAACTCCATTTTTTCCTCTCAATGTCAACGAGAATATCAGCTATTCCCGTCTGCTCTCTGATCCACACCGCTCTCTTCCCGTCTCTTAACGTTAGGCCTAACATTTTTCCTTCCATCGCAAACCTCCAAGTTTCTGCCACATGTGTTAGCACTGGTAGAATCCAATGATTGTACACTTTTCTTTTCAATGACAGTGGTAAGCTGCCAGTAAGGATTTGGTAATGCCTGCCGTATGCACTCCAACTCAGTTTTATTCTTCTGTAAATTTCTTTCTGATGATCAGGGTCTGTGAGTAACTGACCTAGATAAATGTACTCCTTTACAGACTCTAGTGGCTGACTGGCGATCCTGTATTCTTGTGCCCTTGCCAGGCTATTGAACATTATCTTTGTCTTTTGCATATTCATCTTCAACCCAATTCTTACACTTTCTCGATTAAGGTCTTCAATCATTTGCTGTATAGCATCCATTGTTGCTGAATAGGACAATGTCATCTGGAAACCGAAGGTTGCTGAGATATTCGCCGTTGATCCTCACTCCTAAGCTTTCCCACTCTAAAGAGCTTGAATCCTTCTTCTAAACATGCAGTGAATAGCATTGCAGAGATTGTGTCTCCTTGCCTGACCCCTTTCTTGATAGGTAACTTTCTACTTTTCTTGTGGAGAACCAAGGTAGCTGTGGAATCCTTGTAGATATTTGCTAAGATATTTACATATGCCTCCTGTACTTTTTGATTACACAATGCCTCTATGACTGCTGGTGTCTACTGAATCAAGTGCTTTTTCATAATCTATGAAAGCCATATAGAGAGGTTGATTGTACTCTGCCGATTTCTCGATTACCTGATTGATGACATGGATATGATCCATTGTAGAATATCCCTTCCTGAAGTCAGCCTGTTCTCTTGGTTGACTGAAGTCAAGTGTTGCCCTGATTCTATTGGATATTATTCTGGTGAATATTTTATACAATACTGAAAGCAAGCTAATGGGTCTATAATTCAATTCTTTAACGTCTCCCTTCTTATGGATTAGTATAATGTTGCAGTTCTTCCAGCTCTCTGGTACACTTGGAAGTTGTGAGGCATTGCGTATAAAGGGCTGCAAGCTTTTCAAGCATGATATCTCCTCCATCTTTCATTAAATCGAATGTTATTCCACCTTCTCCGGCAGCTTTTCCACTGTTCATGTCTTGCAAGGCCCTTCTAACTTCATTGCTAGTTATAGGAGCCTCTGTATCCTGTTCATCACTACTTTGAATGAAAGTAGCTTGGCTGCTCTGGGCACTGTACAGGTCAGTATAGAATTCTTCCGCTACTTTTACTATGTCATCGGAATTGCTGATATTACCCTGTTTATCTTTTAGTGCATACATCTTGCATTGTACTATGCCAAGTTTTCTCACTGATTTCATGCTGTGTCCATGTTTTACTGCTTCCTCAATCTTTTCCACATTAAAATTTCAAATATCCCTTACTTTGTTCTTGTTGATCAGTTTTGTTGACTAGTAGATATATGTAATTTTATATGCTTATTTTTAATATGATGTATATTTTTGCCTATCTCATTTCGTTCTAATCTCTCGGTTCTATGCATTTTTTTACTAAGTTTTTTGGAAAACTTTGCGCAAATAATTTCCTCGAATTTCGCTAAAAAAGGGTATTAATGACTTCTACATGATCATTAAATAAGACCTACCTAACTGCTCTGTCCACGCTAGAACAAGAGGTGCAAGAATTCGAAGTTCACTCCCAGAAAACCATTATTCAGAGCTCAACTTTATTGTCATTATACATTTTTTCTGGTGTTTAGCAGCAGAAAGAACAACGGACAGGAGAGGAGACATGCATAAGTGCTGTCCTGTCTGTTGTTTTCCTACATTTCTGCCCTACACAACTAGAAAATATGTACCAACAAGGACAAAACACAACCCTTGCAATGGTCATTATATATGTTTAAATTTTAGCTCCTTGCGGGTCTATAATAAGCGCATGATTGCACATTTTTGCAGCCGCATACCAATTTTTATTCAACATCACTTTGGTTCTCCTCTACCTATGCACATATCTTCTGACATCCCTTGCTTATGGTCACCATGCCAATACTTACCCTCTCATTACTGCCTTTAAACCTAGAGCCTCATGGACCCTAACTCCACACCTAGAATACGAATGTACACCACAGGAGACCGTATTGAAATGAGTCCCAGTAGAGTTTTGCATAAAGCTGTTGATCAGTGTACTGGATGAAAAGCCTGGTTTCACAACTTGCAGACTACTCCATTTGTGCAAAGCTTCACAGATCACACTTTCTATGAGTATGGAAAGAAACATAATTGCATCAAGTTTTGGCACATCAATGACAATACCCTCGTTGACAGTCTACAGGCAAGCAGTGATGAGGTGATGAGGACCTAACAGCTTATTGAATGAACTTCTGCCCACAAAGAAAGTAAAGCGAAACAACTCGACACGGGCTATAACAGCAAGCACAGTCAGTGGTCGTCAAATGCCAGTGCTCACACTTGGCCTCTTTTATAGATGTGTCACTGAACTTTCGAGATATTCACGTGGTGACAATGTAAATTCTAGATAGTACCGCAACAATGCGCTATCTGATATTGCAAGTGCGTTCTCACGCGACAACAGCAACGCAACAATGAAGACTCGCAGTATGATCAAGACTGAATGAAACATACATGGCAAAATGAAAGCTTCAACCAAACCCATGTTATTGGTTTATGGCTCACAGCAGGCCACACCAGTGTCGATGAAGTCATGCATTACCTCCGCTATGCCTTTTACAAAGCTTTAAACCACAGGAGAATGGCGCGTTATTGACCTAAGCAGCATGGTCCACAGCAAGCTTGTAAAATAGAAATTCACTTTAGTGTTGCCAAAGGCAAATATTAAGCAGAGTTATACAGATTGATTAACCACCTCGAACTCTATCACCGTTTTCTGAGTGCCAATACATACGACTTCTTTGCAGAAAAAATTGTCACCAAAGGTCTACTGTTGCGCCACATTTTGGATAGCCGTGCCGAAATAGACGAGTTAACGTAATCCCCACACAATTTCCTTCTCTACCGCTTTCTGTAAGTTAGCCAGTGCCGATGTCGGAGTAATGTCACCACAATTTTTAATTTTTTTGCTAATTAAAAGCTCTGTTCTCGCTACGAATGATGAATTCATTATCACACAAGCGTAATGTTTCCATTTAGCTAAACTTAATAGTGGAATCTCGTTGATGCGATATCTTCACAGGAACTGGAGATAAACCGTATCATCCGAAAATGCATTGCCGTTATCGACATTGGCCAGAAAAAGAAAAACATATTATGCAGAACTGTATCAACGAGATTCCACTGTATTTTCCTTTAGTGTCCCTTTAGGTGAAACTATATCACCTCCAAATAAATGTTTTTGGGTTGTCTTTACGCCAACAGTGGACATCTTGAAAGGCTATGCCATGTTATTTTACGCGTGGTGCAGTAGCAACACTGACAGTTACATAGGTTTTTAACCATTTAGGGTATAATTTTAGGCATCTAATAATTGGAACCGACAAACATGTTAGTAAGTATTTGCAATTGATATCGCTATGTTTAAACCATACCCCTGGTTGCAGTCCCAGGTGCGAGTGACTGCCATGGAACTTTAAGCAAATGCACCCATTTGCATCCAACAAGAGCATGGTGCAGTCTTTCAACACAAGTAACTTAGTATAGGAGTCAGGTAAGCAACATTTACACAGCTTTATTAATTACAAAAAGACGATCATCATCAAGCAGCCCAGCAGGCAAAGACGATGAAGTATGTACATATCACAGAATCCTTTTATGTGTGTAGCAAAAATAAGAAAAGATATAACCAAACATGAAATGAACTTTTTTAGGTGTTGGCCTTAATGCGAAACTGCCAATTCCAGAATATAGCAGTCTGGCTCACAAAACAAGTAATGAGTGAAGACACAAAAAACAAACAAACTTTATGTTACATAAATTCAACCAAATTGAAATTATAGTATAACAATAAGATCAAGAAACACTTGTTTCTCAATCATTACTGCACCTCTACGGCATGGCACTTACATTGTCTGTATCTATTCTTTCAACAGACCAGTACACATCCAGGAAGGATCAGGAAAGAAGAACAAATGGGCAAAGAGCTACACCTATGTCCGTAGATCGTCCTTTGTTTAATTGAAGAAGAAAGATTTTTTTAAAGAATAGAAACAGACACCACAAGCGATGTGCCTGCTTCTGTCCTTCACTTTTGTGTTGTCTGCACGGTAAAAAAAGTTGCACTGCCTTCCTTCCAAACTACGGAAAAAGAAGGAAAGGTATTGTACAATGAATTAATTGATTCCCAATGTGGAAGGCTAACATCAGGTTCCTTTTCAGTTGGCTTGCTCAGAATGCACTATTTCGTTGTACACTGACGCATAGTGCTCTAGTCGAGTCCCTTGACCCATAACCTGCACAGACAAGCAGATTCATCGGTCTATTCACATGATTGACAACACCGCTACCACCCCATCACATGACCAGGACAAGCAGGCACGTTCAAAATGATTGTCCCTTGCAAGTTTCCCAACAAAATCACTTCATCACATGGTCTCGGGCAAACAAGCACATGAAAACTGATTGTCATTAAAACGTTCGCAACAAAATCTCTTCCCTGCAGTGTCCGAGTTGAAATGTGAATGGCACAAGTGCGTTGCTGAAACAAGCAATGGATTCTTCAACTGCGCAGCACAACATACAACAGATGTGGCTCTCAGAACGACTGTGCGTGTATTCCGATGTCACAAAATGAAGAAAAATGAGTAGACAGTCCACCTTAGATCCAGCTATCATAAACACTCTGCTAATAATGCAACACTACACACAGAATGAAGGAAAACGAGAAAAGAAAATGAGAACTATAAAAACACTCAATACACAGAACGAATGATTTTCCAGACGACCGATTGTTCGGACATGCCCGGTAATTTGGATGCTTATGCGGCACCCCAACGCTCCCCATAAGTCAATGTATAAGAACGTCAGAAATTTCGGATGCAAGAACCCCTCGCCATCTGATTTTCCGGGCTTTTTGCCATGACCGCAGGTCTGAAACGACATTATCGAAGCCACCACTGCCTCCATTTTGATTATCTCGCAGCCTCGAACAGGCACTCTCGCACGCAGATCTGCTGATAGCTGTAGACACCACCGTGGCAACGCTAGGCCGCTAGGGGCCATTGTCACGGGATACAGTAAGCATTCCTTAATTATACATGCGTGCATTTGCCATTCCCTGTCACAATACAAGCACCGATACACCTAATAAGTGCACTGGCAGGTCTTCAGAGCCATTTCGGACGCGCCTGTGGCAATTTAAGCCCTTAGGAGCAGTAAAGGCATGCATTCAATTTTCAGACGTTTTCGCAGTCCCTAGGGAGTTCGAAAAATCGGACGTTGACTGCACAGTCAACCACAAAATACTATTATGGACCATGAAGTTTGAGAAAAAGCTGAATATCTCCACAGCCTCACAACGCAGCCTGGTACATATTTGCATTTCGGGCCTCGATTAGAATACGTTAACAACATTGTTGCATACAGTTTTACTGGCTACTGCTACAGGTTGCTCGGGAATTGAACGTTTTCTGAGATCCCGTGGTCCTTAAATTTTTGTGGTTGACTGTACATGTTCAAAGCATCCAGGATCAATACCCTAGGGTGGAAAAAAAGAGCCACCACATGAACATATTCGGAGAAGCCCAAGCTCAAAGAAACAATTCCACATACTAAATGGCCGCATACTTTGACTGCACAATGTAGTACTACTCATTTGTTTTAGAAGATTGTTACAGTTCCACAGATAAGGGTTGCTATGGTCAAGTTTATGGTCCCAAACGCACATCTAGGCTATACCAAACATCATATCCCCTTCGGACACTGCATGCACAATTGTACGTGCAAAGATAACGTCAAGAAATTTGAAGAACTAAGGAAAATAATGATATTTTTAATCCTTCGCATGCACAGCTGTAAATGAAGCAGTGTTCCAAAAAGTTATTTATACACACCAAGCTTGTCAGAGAAAATATATTTAAGGTGTATACACATGCACGTTTGCTGGGGAAAAAATATGGCAACATGTAGTTAGTCCTCTTGGTTTGTCGTTTTTGACAGCAAAGGTTCTTTTTGAATTGGCTCACTGCTTTTCTCGTAAAATTTTACGTGTGATAAGGCATAGAGTCCATGTTTGAGTAGGCGACCAAACCCACAGGAAAAAAATTTAGATTCTTAATCTCTCTGGCTTCTGCATATTTTTATTCATGCTGAAGATGCAAATAATGAGTCATAACTAAATTTTCAACTGACAAAATTAAGCAGCACCTGAAAGTGATATAAATAGTACCTGCTAGACATAAACATCTCTTTCAGCTAACACCACAGGTTTGTTAAACCTCAAATTTCACAAAGAAATGGCACCTCTCAGTGGATGCAGTTTAAAAAAATGTTAAGGTGCATCACATGCCTGTTTCGTAACAAATAATTTTGGTAACATAATTCGTAAATAGTTTCGGAACAATTACGAAACGCTCTTCTTGGACTACTGTCGCCATTTTCATGACTTCATTGGTGAATTTAGTGAAATATTGGTTTGTCTAGCGATACCAATTTTCTATTTAGCGACCGACAACTTTCTAGCGACTTCAAAGTTAAGAAAGTTACTTTTGGAATTACTTTCTAGAATGCCCTTTATTGTTGAAACGTTACCAAATCGCAGCCAAAATTGGCTCTTTTGAGTATGGGCTACACGACCACGATGAAGCATTGGTTATCTGCACTCAATGAGGCCATTGCGTGGTTAATTGTGCCTATACACGTTAGTGATAAATTCACTGTTTATTTGTCAACTGTACAGACACCAGATGAAAGTGAAATGTTTTAGACTAAGCGTTCTGCCTTGTTAGCCCATATTACAGCAGTGTTAAAAAAATACATTATACAAAATTGATTTTAAAATTTGAGCGACCCTGGAGCAAACTTTAGCAAAATTTCAAGTTTTTGTTTTAGTTTAGCAACACTCTCAAAGAAATGTTGGCAACACTGCTTGGGGCACCACTGAGCTCTCTAAACTAAATTTAGTACTGGACATAAAAAAAAAAAAGAAAATTTAACTTCAGTGACTCTTGGGAGAACATTATTATTGGACCCTCACTTCTCTGTTTCTTTACCACACAAATTGATGAGGATCAGAAGATTCTGGTAATTCATACATCAAATTTTTTGCCATTTAGCTTCCCAATAATAACAGATGTCACAATTCTATTAACTGCACCCGAGTAGAACATCTAACATAGAAAAAAATCACATGCACATTTGTTTGAGTTATACCAATAATTTGTGAATAAGACATCAGGCAAAAGTTAAATAAACAAAGTAACCATTACATGTAAAGAGTAAAATTAGGAATTAGAACTGTTCAGGGTAAACAGATACAGTTTAGTGACAGTGTCAGTCTTTAGTGCAAAGTTATTAAGTTGCAGGCTGGGTGCTCCAATTTATCTAACGCGTCAACTTTTTCGCCACTTTTGTTTTAAAATATGGGGAATTGAAAAAAACGAAAGAAAAGTCTGCTTCAAGCAATTGCTATAATATGTGGTGTGATGAGTGTACTGGACAGACGAAGTGAAAGAAGATGAAGTGTGGGAGGTAGTGTGCGGCAGCGTGGCACACTGAGGACAGCGCGCACTGCAGTTCGATTTGGACGGCCCTGAAAAATGGGCGCAGCCGACGACGATCTGGAGTGACGTGTCCCGGTGGCGACCAAGGCAGCTACCAGTCTGCTTAGGTGCCGGTTCCTGGAGCGCAGCAGGACCAGCCAACACACAAGCGGCTACCGGTCCGCTCGAGCAGCCTTTTCCAGCATTCGTTGGGACCAGGGGACAAACCCGGGCGGCTGACGGTTCGTCCTGGTGCCAGCGCCTGCGGTCCCTCCCGAGAGCTGCTGACGCGACCGAGCAGTGCTACGGTTCGCGTGGCCGCCAGCAGTGTTGCCAGCACAATTACACTGGCGGAGCATTTCGCCAACTACTACCACGCCCCTCGAGCCCCAGAGTGGTAGGCATCCATCCCCGGTGCCAGGGCGCGGACAGCTCCACAAGCTGGCACACCCACACACTACACGAATGAAAGCTTAGAGAAATAATAAAACCTACAAACCGAATGTCTGTGTGTCTTCCTTTTTTTACTTCATACCATAGCAAGAGAGATGTACTTCCATTTCGTCTGCTTGTTCCCACGTCATGCAGTCGTGCACGCTGAGAGCGAAACTGTCATTTTCTACCATGTTCCAGTGCGCAATCATGCTCTGTGATCCGCTTGTGTCTGCCTCAGTGTTCGTGTCCCACTGACTTATATCACTAGCCAGGTGTTCTAGTGCACAGCGCGCAAAATCGTGTGCTGCGCAAAACAAGACAAACGCAACAGTTCGCACGTGTGACCGTCAGTGGAAGTGTGGAGTGCAGCAAAGAAACGAGAGATAAAAAAAAAAAGGAAAGAAGGCGGGGGCGTGACGTATGTGTCACGCGATCCTCCAGCTCCGGTATGGGAGAACGCAGGAAAGGAATTTCACTTGCGGAGGCAAGACGAGGCAAGTGGACAGTGTGTCCATGTTGGCGGTGACGCTTCCCTCCTGAAATCATGGGTTCAGGGCACTGGAATATTTCAATCTCGGCTATTAAAGAACCAATTTGAAAAATTATGTGCGGTAGAAAGCTCCCAAGAGGGCACTGTAACAGCTTTCTAGTGTATAACCAAAATTTGCTATGTGGCAAATGAGGGTCCCTTTAAATACAAGTGCAAACCAAAAAGCCCAATTCAGGGTGCAGAGAACATCTTGCAAACCACAGAGCAGTGCTGCAACAATGCTTGAAAATCACTGGCCAGTATAGCTCCATTATGCTTGTTAATGAGACAGAAAGTACCTTGCAGACTATTTCGAGGACAGAACGCTTCGAGAATTCCTTCTTTGCACGCACACCCCACTGGTACTGGTTCACTGGCGGATCAGACCCAAGAATCACCGACTGCTCGATGTACGCTTGCTTAACAAGCTCTACACAGATCAGCTTCCTCACGTCACCAAAGACGGGATTCGACGAGCTGAAAAAAATTACGAAGAAGAAGAAAGGCATACGCACGTGCAGAGAATTAGCAAACACACAAAACTTACCAAAATAGCTGAGCATTTCACAAACATTTGCATATTAGAGCAATAGATGGTGGATAAGTGAGCGGTTAAAGAACACTGTAGAACGCATACTGATTTTTTCATTGTGTCATCATCTTCCTTGTTCAAGTTTAAAACATTCATTTAATTTTGAGGTGGTAAGTGAACCACAATTGTTTCCCGATTGGTTACGCTAGCCACCTTGAGTGAGCTGATTCATCCCACTTTTCAAGTGGTTGACCAAGCATAGTTTCATACACCTCGCACTGTGCTTTACACAACCACAATCTTCTCATCGGTGTCTACAACATCCCTGCTCCACTGAAAATGTTTACAAGAGAGCTCATAGTTACAATGCTAACCATACAAACAATATTCTCTACGACTGCTATAGCTACGCTTCGTTCCAGAGAGTGATGAAAATGCATGCGTAGTCACAGGGAGCACCAGCTAAGAAATTTGCAAATTACGAGTCTTCTACCAATACTGTAGCTTGATGAAGAGAAAAGAAAAGGCTGGAGGAAATTTTTTTGTGAACAACTCTAAAAGCCAATGGTGTCACAGCAATCACCCCAACGTAAATAAAAATCCTAATATCCTATTGTAATGCACTTCACAACACCAGTAAAAGCTTTTAAACCCTTTCAGACGCTATGTATGTACACAATTGTGTACACCAAGATGGTGCACCAACAGGAAAAGCATTGATTAAAGTAAGAATATTTAAAATGTGTCCCGTACATCTTGAAATGCTTCTGATTGAAATAGTGCTGCAAGTTTGAATTACACAGGCAAATTGTTTTAGTAAAACGAGTGTGAAGATAAATGGTTGGGTATTTTGCTTGGTGTGAGTATGTCATTGTATGTAGCGGGTTCACTTCTTTCATTGTTTTTCACAATGTGTTGCGCCAGTCATAATTTTTTTTAAACTGAAAAGTCTTACAGTAAAATCTCGGTGATACGAATCTCGCGGGGTCGCGTGGAATATTCGTATCACCCAAAATTCGTATCGTTAAAACATACACAAAATCAAGAAAAAATTTATTTATTTTTAGCAGAAAAAATTCCTAATAGTAGTGGAACCCTGTTGATATGTTCCTCGCTGCTGCGTTTTCCCGGCTGCTATGTCGCATTTTCGCAGTCCCGACCTAAATCCTATATAATTCCAATCTGTAATTTTCTTGCATCTTACATTGCGTTTGAATGTGGCAGTCACATAAATTTAGCAGTACAGCCAGCTAGTACGTTGCAACAAATAACCGGTGCATGGCAACAAGTGACCGGCACATTGCCGATACGGTGCGGGCACTGTATCTTGAAAGCGATCTCAAGCAGGCCTCATCTTCAAAACGATCTATGATGTTGACAAAGGGTCCGTAATGCCAGATAGCTTGGTATGCGCTGGACTTTCGACGTTTAGTTTGCTTTGAAGTGAGAGATATCGCGAAGGTCAATTCACTCGCTGCTGCTGCCGCACTTCTTTTTACTCCAGCGTTTTTACAGCGAATTCCCGTGGTCATTGAGCGAGATGGCTTCGTGTTTACCTGTGCGTGCGACACCGAGCTTGTTAATTTAGTTAGTAAGCGAATGTTTATAAGTTTATACGGCCGATAAAACTACTATTCTACAGCTGTCTACTAATTTGCTATCGCAATGGTTGCTTCACCTTTCAAGCAAATGTGCGACATTCTTTTTTTTTTTTTTGCAGTCTCTTGAAAAACATATCAATGGGGTTCTACTATCTGCGTGCGTTTGCTTCTTGCCCAAATCGTCAGCGATCGCCTCCTGGAATGCATAAAAGTGCGCGCATGTCACCTCGCGAATGTTTTCGCACGCCACTGAACGCCTTAGCCCGCACTCGTCGTTGCTGCAGTGGTCCTCGCCGTCTTTCTCTCTGGTCAAAGCATCAGCTAGGCTGTTATGTGGTCTGGTCCACTCAACAGGGGAACCAATCAGAGACTGCGCAGCCGCGTGACGTAGCCGGCTACATGGCGACTATGGATCCCGTCCGGATCCCGCTGTGCCAGTCGCTCCACTGGCTCGGCCCCAGCCACCGCCGCTGTTGCTCACACACTCGTATGATCCGCAGCGGCGCGGCAACACGTTCGTAACAGCCAATGTTTTTCGTATTAAGAGCAATGTATTTCGGCCAAAGAATGTTACTCATTCGTATCACACCAAAATTCGTACCAGCCGTGATCGTATCAACAAGGTTCTACTGCAATCTATGCTGCAGCTGTAAGCGTTTTATGATTCTGAAGACGTAAGAAATGCAGAGAAAGTAAGTTTTCAATCACCACAACTAATTTTCGTCTGAAAGGGTTAACATACAAACTGCTAAACTCAAATGGAAAGGCACCACTCAACAAAATAACCTAATTTATGCAAACCAATGAGTAGAGACCCTTTGAACCAGCTTTGAAGTAAACCATTTTCCACAGGTGCTAGAAAAATAAGGGCAAACTCACTTTGGGTCAAGGCCATAGGGCTTCAGCATTTTCCAAAGTGAAGCTGCAGGGAACACAAAGTCAAGATTCACAAATCAAGCCTTCATGCTGTGTGCATGCATGTTTGTATGTGTTGTGCGTTTGAGCAATTAGATGTGTGCTGCACATCTAAGCACTTAGCTCAAACGTACTGTCATCCCCAACATCATCTGAATATTTATGTCCACTGCAGGTTGGAGGCCTCTCTCATGAATCTCCAATTACTGCTGCAGGTGGGGTGATGAAATTGAGAAATTTCATCACACCACCTAGTTCTCTGCTGCCGCTGACTATGCTTCCCTTCTCTTAGCACCCCTTCTGTAACTTGTGGGGGTCTCATATCTCACAGGAGTATTGGCCACTGCGTATTCAGGCTTAGCTGGTCACAAGGCCACTTCTGCCATCGCCTCTCGTACTCTAGCACGCCGCTGTGCGTGCACACAGGATCCAAAAGGGGGGGCACCGAGCACTGCCCACACATGAGAACACACGGTATATTGCCCTAAGTTAGCAGAAATCATTCACTCTCACACGCACTCGTGGGAAAGTATGTCGACCTATGGTTATGCCAGCCATTTTTCGTTCAATCGCTCACTGCACGGTTCACAGTGTACAGTTCAATCCATTTTAAAGGAAACTGTTGAGTGTCGAACATTAGCAAACTTTCCCCTCAGGCAAGAGTGGTTGCACCCAGCTTTGCAGAAGATTACTTGTGAGAGTGGACACCTTTCTACATCCCTGTGCAGTGCATTGACATAGCTTCAGCCAGCAATTGCAGCTGGGGTGCCGGTAAAGTGACAGCCACACACGGCCGTGTTCCCTTTAATACTGGAACACACTGTACGAAAAAGCCACACAGAGCTCTTCATCCTGGCCTCATTCTTTGTGCAATGATGTTGATCAGCTAACATATCACATGCAATGTTGCAGTGATGCAATGCCCCATTCATCGCACAGTTGTATTATCCAATACTGCGCAGTCAATGCATAATTCATAACATTGCAACAACCATGGGATAATTCCATTCCAGAAAGTGGCGACAGGTGCCACAGTTGCCATTCATCAGAATGAACTCCGGATTAATTATGCAAATAGCAGAGGCAACTTCCATTAAATAGACCCAAATGGGAAGTAAAAAAACTTGTCTGAGTTAATAAGTGTCCAAATTCAAAGAACATGCATAGGCACCTTCTGGGAATGTAAAATATGGTCAGGTTTACTAACTTTGTGTGCACTGCCGATTGTTGGACATGGACATTTTTGATATGCGTAAAAAAAATACAGTGCTATACTACCTTACACGAATCAGGACATATGACCAAAAAAATGAAAATAAAGAAAACACATACCTTCGTGAATGATTCCATGATTCATGAGAATAAGAGCCAAGACAAGAGTTATGAGACCCTGTCTTGCAAGAACTTTGTCACTTCTGAAATTAAGAGATGATAAGGCGAGTCATTAACTGCATAAATTCTGTAATTCTGCATGTCACCCATGCAGCTAATGAGCATAGTGTTCACGGAGGAAAATTCTAGTTTAGCACCCGTTTTCAAATACAACGTAAATGGCTCACTACCGCTGACACTGAAAAACAAATTTCATCCAAAGATATATTATGCAGCGTTGCATACAAAATTCTCCAAGATACTTTTTTTCTCAGCCAAGTCATTATTGTGAATAGGCACTCTGCCAAAAATCAGGAATCTGCATTAATTTTGAGCAAGGAAGACTTCACTGCAGATGAGAGCTTCAGTTCTACAGGAATACCCCTACCCCATAACTCTACGAGGTCTCAAATGCTCTATGGAACAAAGGACAAGCACACAGTAATGCTAACAAAACAAAAGGGCATTTATTGCACCTTCTACACACCAATGGAATAAGCTGAGGAATCGAAGTTCCACTCACACCGTAAAGATATCGAGCGAATACGGTCACCCCGTGCCAGACACCAACACATAAATAGTTCGCTGGTGCAGTCATGCGAACGGAGATGCATTCGAATTATTGAAAAGGCCTCCATGGGTCAGTCCCGCAGAGCACACGGTCAGGTGCGCAGTTAGACTGCGCGTACTGTCGTCCCACAGCCAAAAAGAAGGAAGCTCGTTTGTCTAGTGCCCAATTATCCACGCCATCAGGTGGCGCTAACATGGGACACTTGCGCCATCTCCTTGCACTAGTATGCAACTACATCAACTCTCCCCACTCTATGTGCTATGCGAAGAAACCAGATTACAAAAGATGAGAGAGCTATGCTTATGCTTGAAAAACAACATCAGGGGATGCAAGAGAGTCCAGCACCCCCACAACTTTTTCCCGCTATTATCGTACCGACTCTGTTCCTGAAATGCTTGTTGCTTGGTTTGCCTACACTGGCTCAACGCCGGAAATTGGTTAGACCTAAATTTCTGTTGTTGTTATCAAAAGGCCACTTTAATATTGAAACCACACCCTATCTTGCTTCCAGGCAGGCTAGAAACATCACGTCAAGCAATAATTGCATGTTCTCAATTCCAAAAGCATATCTGGACATGTACGATATGTACGCTTATTCTTTTTTTGTGTGTATGATTAAAGATGGAACAGTTTGCCGGTGCCTATTTTGCAATCGAGTAGCATTGAAGGCTTAGAAAAACGCGTTAAAAACCTCTGATGAAATTGAATCTTAGTGGTGTCCTGCAAACGTTGTCAGACTGTTCTAGAAAACATCCTGTAGTCTTTCTTTCCTACTGCTTGCAATATCTTTGTCACGATGTCACAAACATGTATTTCTAAGCCAAAGTATTGTATTTTATTATTTGTTTTGGTGGTTATTGTATTGTATTTCCAACATTCATTGCATCATGTCCTATATACGTTTTGTAATGCGTTTATATTTTTTACGTTATGTGCAAACGTGCTGCACCCACCCTGTTATGGCCAAGACGGCCAACAGTATTTGAAAATAAATCAAATAAATCAAATGCACCTACATCCGATCTGCTCAGCAGTGCATGCTGAAAAAGCTGAAAAGATAGTAAGCTGGAGAGCAAAGAACAGGACACATCTCACAAATATTAATTATGTGAACATAAACACAACAGTGCTTGCACCATGCACTCAACCTTCAGTCCAAAGCTGCTTTGTTTTTCTTATTGCCGCCATTGAGAAATAGGTTATACTTCTGGCAAGGTCTGCTTCATATGAAAATGAATATACCGTATTTCACCAAAGCAATGTGACATAGCTAACAAATTATAATGTTCGCATTACAGAAGCATAAAAACAAAATACACTGCAAATTTTGAAAGCGAAGAAGCCATTGGGCAGCAAGAACAGTGTATACCTGATCGCCTATCTCTGCAACGTTGGGTAAACGCTTTCCTAATATGACAGAATAATGATTTCAACAAATATGCCGTGCCCATAATAACAGATATGGTCAAAAGCAGTTTCCTCACAACTTATCGAGTACCCAAAGCGAAATTTTCTCAAGCAAGGGTTAGGGATATTTCTGGTACGTAACCTGCAGGAAGAAGAGAAAGTATGCTTACATCTGCAGGAATTGACTAAACTCGGAAAGGTCAACTTTTCTGACAAGTATGACCGAGCCTTGTTTGTCATCAAGCTCTACCAATTCGACGCCGAACACCTGAGAAAAAGCAAAAAATTAAGAAGTCATTACACAAATGAGTCCTCCTGTAAAATGCAAATAAAAAAAAAAGCAACCTGCCATTGTAAAGTGCGCAAAGTATACGTAGCTACAGTAATGCTAGTGCAGACGTTTTACCAAAAGCAGTTATTCTTACACAAGTGCTGAAAGCTTCTTCAGTGAAAACAACTAGGGGACATTAAACTCAGCCTGCCTCATAGTTAGCAGACAGCTTCAAGGTGCTTATACTGTTACTTATAATGTGAATACATTCACTATGTGGTCCTTGTTCCTGACACAACAGCACCTCAACCAGAGCAGAGGGAGCTGAAAATTTCTGACCACTTGATGACACAAAGCAGCAAACACGCAACACTGCCATTTGCAAGTGGCCTGATAGCACCACTTACACTCAGCTACTTTACAACTAAACACAACTTACACTGACCCTGTTCTGTTCTTTGCATTCCGTTCAAGTCAGGTTTTTGTCAATCAACATGTTCGCAGTTAAGCTGCTCACAAGGATATCGTGTAAATATTCACTTTATATCAGGCAAAACTACTTTTAACTCCAGTGGAAGCATATTGGTTGCCTTAAAGACGATCTCAGCCATTGCTATTGAAATCAATCAATCAATCAATGTTTATTTCGCATTCATTCATTTACAAAAATGAACGCTGGGACAAGAACTAAAAGCTGCTTGTTTGCAGCTTGACAAGGTTCTTGCCCATATTCATGACAACGGGGACATAATAAAATAAAGTTTGTACACTTTAGTGTGTGCAATGTACAATCAATGACAGAGTATAAGTGAAAATATGTAAGGTGAAATGTACAATCAGTGTTACAAAGCAGTGTGTTTAGTCAGTACAAATGACATATATGAATATACAGTATATATCAGATACACATAATTATTTTCAATTTCTGAAGGGTTAAAAGTTATATTACATTCTATTAACATAGACTCATAATAAAATCAAGCCTGGTACTCAGGAACTCAAAATCTTTTGTGCAAGAACAGTACACACATGAAAAAAGAAAGTACTTTAAGTTTCCAAGAACATTCTTGTACCATGCACTTGAAAACTGGTTCATGTAAAGTCTGCTACATGGTCTCTCAAAACTGTCTCTTTCAGCAGTAAAAGGAAAACGCTGCAGTCAGCCATTTCACAGCAATGTCTATAAAAGAACAATGCTACACTATCCACGGCCATTAGCGACCACTCGCATTTCAAACTTACATCTTGGAGTTTCTCCTTGGCTGAAGCCAGCACGGCGCGCATTGCTTTTCCACTGTTGTTCAGAACATGCTTCTGTATGTCTGCAATAAGTAAGCATGCACCAGCTGTTAACACTTGCTCAAATGCGTACGTACTGTAAAAGTAATACAAAACGAGAACTGAATTACGCTTGCACATTGAAGGCCAGAGCGTTATTCAACGTCATGGTGTCCTATACTAAGAAGTGTGGATTGCACTTTACTCACAGATTCTCTTGAGTAGTTACACTCCCAGATTCTGGAGTTACACCTTGTAGATGTAACTCCAGCCCCATGAGGGCACCTCTAGCGGCGGCATGAGCGTAACTTTAAATTGGCAGCAGCAGCAGCCAACTTGCAGCGGCAGCGTAATTATGCAGAGTCTGGCCGCACTCATCGCTTTGTTTTGTTCCGGATCATTTACATTTCAACCGAAAACCGAGGTTCTCAACGTTTGCTGCAAGAAGTCTGCGTGCAAGAAACCTGCTGTGTTGTGGGGTGCAAGAGTGTTTACAGCAATGCTCCAGGTATGAAGATTTTTGCTGGCACGGATATCACAGAAGCAACAGCCCAAACTCTACACAGCTGGTTCGTTTAAAAAAGTGGGCTACATTGAGTTGAACGGTATTTTCGGTGAACTTGTTCCGACAATAAATGGGCGCATCGTGGAATTACCCGCAGTACGGTTCTTTTTCAACTCGGTAGCATGCAGTTTGTTCGGGAGAACTGGCGTAATGTGCATGAAGTTGATGAAAGTAAATTCGAATACCAACCCCCGCTGGGCGGCACTCGGACGTTAAAACCGTGACTTATACCAGCAGATATACCCCAGCTACATGGCTAGGACTGCCACTAACAGGCATTAATCATTTTATAACATTTTGGAACAAGAAAACATGCATGTGGCGTTGCGCTGACAGTGATACGATGGCGTCTTGCAGGCTGCCGTCCTGTTGTACATATTCTTTTAAAATCTTTTATGGCATTAAGAAGGGTTCGGATTCCAAAGTATGTGTCCTTGATAATCTGCGAAGCGGATGCTTGCACACACAACGAACTACTGCATTTTGCAAACCAACAGCTGATGTTTTGGGAAGGCTAAGGCGGTGTGCATCAAAGTGACGAATGTGCTTTAGTAGGCTTCACCTTAGTACAAACCTGTAATAAGGTGAAAAATATTGACTGAACAAAGGTGAGCTTGGCACGTAGGGTTACTGCCCCTGTGACAGCTGGCAAAATGTCATCCGAAACAGAAAATCAACCGGACCATACAAACTGCTTTGCTTCGGACAAGAACCGTGACATTGTCGTTGCTCCTGCTTCTTGGACAATAAAATTTAAAACTGTGTTTTGTCTTTTAACCATTCAGAAAGCAGCACTTTCTCATCGCTGACAGCATCAGGAAATGCTAGTTTGAAAGGTTCGTTTCTGCAAGGAGCAAATATTACCAACCGGCATTTGGTATCCCCCAAACCTAAAGCACCTGGCCCCAAAACACCACAGTGAACACTAGTCACTTGAATTCTTTGGCTGTTAAACTGAAAACAAGAACCTGATGTGCATGCTGCTGTAACTAAGTACTATAATAAGTTTCTGCCTGGTCGCTGGATTGATTAAAGTTTAAACGCATGTGCTGATGATTTTGAAACTGCCTGCAATAGCCACATCCTCGACTTCATAGATGTGGCTTGCTGTAAACATGAGCTTTTGCAACAACATGGCCGTTTCGTGGCACTTTTCGATAACCAATGGTGGTGCCGCCTAACAATGCGGAGATTGCCTAGTAGTCAACTGTCACATAGTTATGGAAGTTAATGCCAAGAACGATAACTAATGCAGTTTCTGTGAGATATTTCTGTCCTAAGCAGGTCTAATCTGTTAGCATTTATAGGTGTTTCAAGTCTTCTCTTCTTTCTCTTTTGGTAACTTTCAACACAACTAAACATGTTTTCTCTGCACAAGGGGATTCCATGTGATGGTTTACTTGTTATTCATTCATTACTTCAAACAGGAACCATACCATGTCGATATTGGTGTATTATGTGCACTACCATGTGACACAAAGTCAGTACCATTATCAACAGTGGCCGAACAAGAGATGCCGCTGGAACCCATCATTTCATAACACTGTAGCTCTTTGGACTAAGCAGTGCTAAGTTTTCAGCTGAAAGAGAGCACCTGTGTTCCTCAATTTTCTTGTCTGTGTCGTTTCGGCACAGTAACATCAAGAACCTATCGCAACTCGGCCAGTTAACTCTCCATTCTTGATGCGTGTAAATGCACACGTTTGAAACCATACTATACAAACTACATTTCGGTTGTGAACTAGTTTCTTCTACTTCCTAATGCTCCAGCAAGTATGTGCGTTATTCGGGACCGCTTTCTAGAATGCAAAAACCGTGATCACTGCAGTCGAACTACGAGGCAAGGATCGCACGCTCACCTTTCTTTTTGATGGTCTCCTTGTGCTGGTCGGAGATCAAGAGGTAGTACACAGTGTCATTGACCTTGAAAGGGCGAAAAATGCGACATTTACGTTCACGAACGTTGAATATCACGTCACCAGTAACGCAGCCATTTGACGACGATGCACTGTTGTTTATTGCGCGTGGACTACGCACAACAAAACAACATGCGCTAGCACGAACTGATCGGCGATGCGGTACAATGTCGTATTAATTTTACAGACTTTCGAGATAAACATATTTACAGCCCACGCAAAATGATGAAAACAACACGCTCCATACCAAACGTTCAAGGTCTTCCGCCGATACACCGGTTCCACGTTTCTCGGAACCTCCACGCTTCTGAAGAAGTAAGCAGAATTTACAGAGATGTGACTGGTTCAAAACAAGCAATACTCCAGGTAATGTCATGTGTATCAGGTAAAATAGCTCTAGGTGGCTTACCGCAGGTGATTGTGAAGGCTGGGAGAAGTTGAGTTTAGACTGAGTTAGTCTGGATCGTTTCTTGGATTCTGCCATCTCAAACGAAGAAAACAAAACACTACGCCGGACACTGGCTCGAGTTGCAGTTACTTTTACACACTCGCAAACGTTGCACTCGCACAGCCTTCACTATTCGCAGAAGCGGGCTCATAGAATAAAAACCATAGCATAGAATAAAGAACTGCTTGGCGCGCCAATGATTTGGATTAGCTTTGGAAGCGGCTACGCTAGGCTAGCTAAAGGTTGGATGCCTGTGGCTCGGGTCAATACTCAGATCGAAACTAAAACTAGGGAGGCTAGAAGGTTTTTAAAGTCTCTATTTGTAAAAAAGCAAAACATGTATAAGGACTTTAGAAGGTTTTATGAGCGGCGTGAAAAGTAACGTGAGCGACAGAGACACCCTGTAAATAGTGTGTGCAAGTAAGTGTAAGGTTATGCGCAAAATAAACAATGCTCAAAACAACAAAAGCAACAATGCTCATGACGGGACGTGCGTTGTATCGTGCGACGAGTGATGCAGTTGTTTCCTCATAGTTAATGAATATATATATATATATATATATATATATATATATATATATATATATATATATATATATACTGCCTTTGAAGGTGTTTGTGTGTATGCGTTTTTTTTTTTTTTTTTTTTTAATGCAGCTCGGCGGTTTGCGTCCCCTAACTTAGTCCTTGGTTACTAGACTGAAGTCCCCCTAAAGCTCAGTTGCGGCCGCAGTCTAAAGCACTAACAATCGTCACACACTATACCCGTGCATGAAGCTCGTGAATTGTATGGAAGTACCGGGCGCACAGCTGCACGCGAGACAGATAAAAATTATTTATTGTGGTCAGGATAAGCCCCGAAGAACGCAAACTTTGCTTAGAGTGCTGCACACCCCACAAGTCGTAGAACGTCCCGAGCACGTGGTCGGAACGTTCTACGAAAAAAAAAAAAGAAGAAGAAGAAGAAAGGTTGTAGTATTTTTGATGATATTTTGTTGATTGCCAACACACAAATGTGCGAACTCCTACTCTTACAAACCAATATAGTGCGCGCTTCACAGAGTTCCTTGAAGTGTCAGTACACTGTCAGTGAATAAGAAAGTGAAACCATGTGTTGGGAAAACAATAGCGGTAATAAAGCCCATGTTAACTGTTCACGTTGATGTCATATGCATGTGCACACCACGCTAACAATATAACAATAAGATAACGTCCATGCTATCTTTTATAAAGTAGGGCAAAGATGCTGCCTCTACATCACCGTAATTACAAAGGAGTTAACAAAAAATAGTCTGTATGCACTCACTGTCCCTGACGGACAGCTGTCTGAACTAATTCAGCTTGCACGGCCTGCACCTCCAAAGCATCGAGCACACGAACTGACATCATATACGCCGCTGTAAAGCAATACCTCGTAGATAACAGTTAAAATAAGGTTCTGTGACGTCATAGACGGGTCACAAACGATGTGTTGAAAAAAAATTTTTTTTGAAAAAAAAAAAGATGAAAGATCTTCCCACGTGCTAAATCATGGTTCAAGCCGTGTGTAAGTCTTCCGTTATTTTGAAAGTGTTCCTGCCTGATGTTAGTGAAATACCCTTTCATTGCCATTCAAGATATAATACAGGCACCCACCTTCGCCGGGGTTAACCCTTACTGTCACCCCCGAGTATACTCCTTTTGTGTTTTCAGCACACTCCTTTAACTTGGGTACTCCCTTACCTTGGACAACTCGCAAGTATACTCCTTTTGAGTTTTCAGCGCACTCCTTTAACATGGGTACTCCCTTAACTTGGACAACTCCCAAGTATACTCCTTTTGAGTTTTCAGCGCACTCCTTTAACTTGGGAAGTGCCAAGTATACTCCTTTTGGGTTTTCAGCGCACTCTTTAACTTGGGCAAAAAAGAACATTGCATACCTATTGTGCCGTCAATGGAGAGGTCATTTAAACACACAAAATACTTGTAAGTTAAATTACTGACTGCAGGTTGAGCTCTCAGTGTCCTGTCGCTATGTCTCAGCAGAGAGAGAGAGAGAGAGATGAGTACTTAATGAGAGAAAAAGCGGAAATGCGCCGGAGGAGCGTGCCTCAGTCTAGCCTGCTGCTCCGTGGTAAAAGGGGGGAAAACAGGAAAATATTCGAGGATGAGGAGTGATGATGGAAAAATACTGCGTGATAAGCACCCGCTGTCCAATCAGTCCAATTGGATCAGTGTCCCGAATCAGTGCGGTAGAGCGCCCGCCTCGGCTGCGGGAGGTTGTGGGTTCGATTCCCACCGCCGTCGGGCACCCACTGGTTCAAATGGGTACAAGCGTACCCCGGCCTGGCGTTCCGCTTCCTTCAGGGGTATTACGCTTGGGAAAGGAGCCTGCGCCCTGAATTCCCGTCGAAACCCTCGTGAGCACAGAAACAGCACAAGAAGCCACATATACTCTCCAGGGCAGTCATTTGGCGAACCAGTGTGACAGGTTGATTTGTCCGCGCTTTCATAGTTGCAAAGATTTATGAAGTGCTGATTAATTCTCAATCGACCCGCCGCATTGGATTCGGATAAAATCTCCGCCGCGGCGGCCGCATTTCGGTGGGGCCGAAATGAAAAAAAAATGCCGGTGTCCCGTGCATTGGGGGCAAGTTAAAGATCCCCTGGTGGTCAAAATTAATCCGGAGTCCTCCACTACGGCGTGCCTCATAAACAAATCGTGGTTTTGGCTCGTAAAACCTCATAATTCAATTCAATAATTCGCAATCGGAAGAGACCGACGACGACGCAGAGAACCAGCTAGGGGACGCATTCTGAAACGTTCCACTTCGGCTGGTTGAGCCCGACGTCATTCAGTTGGAATGACGGTCGAGAACAGTCAAGAACTTCACAGTCGATAACTCCTTTCGGGTTGAGGTCAAACACCCCTTTCCAAGCGTTGAGGTCCCATAATGGCCGAGCACCAGACCGGGAGCGCGCTTGTACCTATTTTACCGGTAGGTACCCGGCGGCAGCACTTGCCTCCCACAGCCGCGACGGATGCTCGTCCACAAGGCCGTCTGTGGTTGGACAAGAGGCTCCCAGAGACAAGTCCTGAAATCTCTATTGGGCCCTCTTTCGAGATGTGAGCCCCCACGACAGCCGAGCACCAGGCCAGGGGACATCTCTACCCATTAGAAAAACCGGTGGGCTCCCGGCGGCACCGGGATTTGAACTCGGTACCTCCCGCATACGAGGCGGATGCTCTACCGCTATAGGCCATCGCTGCCAACCTTTTTCCGCGCTCACGTTGGTTTCGACGGGAATTCAGGGCGAAGGCTCCTTTTTTTCAGTGCTCACGTTGGTTTCGACAGGAATTCAGGGCGAAGGCTGTTTTCCCAAGCGTATCATCCCTGAAGGAAGCCGAACGCCAGGCCGGGGCACGCTTGTACCCATTTGAACCAGTGGGTGTCCGGCGTTACGGGATACGTCACTCACCAGCGAACAGGACTGGGACGAGGCCATCTCAAGTACGGAACTCAAGCTCCAGTCCATGGCCGTCCAGAGGGCCCGTGAAAGAGCGGAGAGGCTTGGCCTCCCGATTCCGACATGGGTGCAGCCAGCGGCGAGCCGGGGGCCCCAGCGGGTCTCCGCCGGCTAGTCCCTCAGGACCTCAATAAAAGTTCACTGTCTGTCTGTCTGTCTGTCTGTCTGTCTGTCTGTCTGTCTGTCTGTCTGTCTGTCTGTCTGTCTGTCTGTCTGTCTGTCTGTCTGTCTGTCTGTCTGTCTGTCTGTCTGTCTGTCTGTCTGTCTGTCTGTCTGTCTGTCTGTCTGTCTGTCTGTCTGTCTGTCTGTCTGTCTGTCTGTCTGTCTGTCTGTCTGTCTGTCTGTCTGTCTGTCTGTCTGTCTGTCTGTCTGTCTGTCTGTCTGTCTGTCTGTCTGTCTGTCTGTCTGTCTGTCTGTCTGTCTGTCTGTCTGTCTGTCTGTCTGTCTGTCTGTCTGTCTGTCTGTCTGTCTGTCTGTCTGTCTGTCTGTCTGTCTGTCTGTCTGTCTGTCTGTCTGTCTGTCTGTCTGTCTGTCTGTCTGTCTGTCTGTCTGTCTGTCTGTCTGTCTGTCTGTCTGTCTGTCTGTCTGTCTGTCTGTCTGTCTGTCTGTGGCAGGTCCGTCTCTCCGGAATTTGCCATGCTAAGGAATTTATGAAATAGAGAAATGGAACAAAGCGACGACGCAAAACCAGCTTCTTTGTACCATGAAATATTCACTGAATCAACACGCGAAAAGAAAGCAAGAAAGAAAGGAAGGCATATGATTAGGAGCAGCCCCGAAAAAGAAAAAAGAAACTTCTGGCCCAGTCTTAAGTTATAGTGTTCTAGTTATCTAGTCCACTATACTTAAGTGTACTCGCATGACCACCATAGCCTCAGAATCGCAAGGACTCGTGTTCGATTCCGCCTAATGCGACTTAATTTTGTTCTTTATACATAACGGCCGTTAACATTGTGATGCTAAAATCCTCGGTTAGCGCCCCCACACCAAAATATTTCCAATAAAAAAAATCAGTAGCCCCTCCCCCGCCGAAGAGATGGGGGTAAGCGAAGCTTGTCGTGTGTTTCTTCGGTGTTCCTCCGAGCCAATTGCACTGACAAGTACAACGTTGTGCTCGGACCACAACCGGTCACACGCACTGCAACTGGCTTTGAATTTCAGGTTGAGAAATTCGCGTTGAATCCTGGCCGTCGCACAGGGGAAGTGCGGGTTCCTGGAGGGCTAGACCACGCTGACGTATGGCCTCAACATAGCGCTCCCGCAACTCGGGGTCGGCGGCTCTTCGCTGACGTTTGGCCTCAACACCGCGCTCCCTCAACTCGGAGTCCGTGGCTCTTCGCTGACCTTTCGCCTGGGCTCACGCTAGAATCGGCACGTCGACGACGAACCCTTTCCCGAGCGCGTTCATTCTGGATGGAATTTCCATGAAATTTCTTCAAAATTAAACATGTGTCTTTACGCAAGACAATGAATGGCTCATGCCCCCTTAAGCAATGACTCATACCCACGTAAACACGGCCTCCACATTCCAACGACAGGAGTGAAATTCTACGCTGGGATGATTAGCGGCAACGCAGCCAGCTGTGGAAGCACACGACGACGACGAACGCGGGAGCAGTGATATGAGTGCGCGCTGAGCACGACCACCTGTGCAGTTTTGAAAGCAGATGGTTTTTAAGCGACTGCTTTATAGGCTCTCAAGTGTCGGCGGTGGTGTTGGTGGTGGTGTCACGCTGAAAACTGGGCCGATCCTGGTGATAGTGCAGAAAAGGGTCCAAGCTCAATGGCACATACCTCTGTGGGCTCGGGGACCTGTAACGCGCCCTTGAACTACCCTTGTCACACGTGGGGCCCAAAGATACAAAATCACCAGCCCTTAATCTGTCGAGAGAATGGAACGTAAGCTAAGCTTGTCGTCCGATTCTATCCTGAAGGCTTCCGAAGCCCTGGCGAAACGTCAGCGAAGAGCCGCGGACCCTGAGTTGCGGGAGCGCGATGTTGAGGCCAAACGTCAGCGAAGCGCCGCCGACCCTGAGTTTAGGGCAAACGGAGCGGAACGCCTGCGAGAGTGTCGTCTTGCCACCAGGCTTCGCTTACTAGCTCCCATTTTCTCGACAGAGGAAGGGCTCTGAATTTTTTAGCGTTATATCGCAGGCGCAGGCTAGCGTATACAAGCTTCGCTTGAAAAGCAGGTCATCGGAGGAATGGGGTATGAGAGGAGTTAGCGTTAGCATTGGTTGTATATACGGAGCTTTGGTCAAGGACTCTTATCTAGGAACGTCGTAGAAAAGCGTGAGGAACGCGCTAGGAACGCCGTTACCCGTGGACGTGACGCGTCCCGTCCCCCGCAACGCGCTAGGAACGCCGTCGCCCGTGGACGCCGACGCGTCCCATCCCCTGCAAGTCGGGATGGGACGTAACACTAGACGGAACAGCGGCGCTAGCGTGTACGGCAGCTGCAAGCAGGGTGGTTAGCCAGTATGGGAATTATGGTTAGTACATGGATTGGCCTAAACTTCGTCCTTCTGGTATTAAACGGCTTCGTGATATTTCAAACTGATCATTTTAAAGAAAGTACTCCGTTTATAAATAATCAAGAAATCAGGCTTAAAGTTTTCCGATAGCAAGAATTGAACGCAGGACCTCAAGCGCAGAAGCACGATATTGAAACCCTTACGCCACGGACGCGTGGAAGAGCGTAACTATATGGCAATTAGTAGCCTATATGCCCGTCCGCAGATTCTTACTGCCTTCTGCATTTAAATAAAAAAAGTACAGATTGATTTGAACTTAGGCCAGTGGAGGCGGATAAAGCGCAATAAACAAAGCCACACGAACGTCTGAAGCCGTAAGCATGAAGCCCAGACAAATCCATGTACTAATCATATCATTCCGACGGTGGCTGAACGATCGCAGCGCCAGAGTTCCTTCTAGTAGTTATTGTAGGAAACTGACTTTTCCATCCTAACACATGGATTTGTCTAGACTTCGTCTGTCCGGCTTCACACGGCTCTGGCACTTTCTAAATTGACCATTTTCAAGAAGATTGCGCTATAAGTGCAAGAATTCGCAATAACCTCGGATGTTCCCAGGGTCTTATTGCCTTCCGCGCTAAGGAAAAAAGTCACCAACCCTTCCCTTGTCGAGAAAATGGGGGTAAGCGAAGCTTGGTCGTGTGTGTATCTGACCTTCGTCGGGGTAACGTAACGTTCCCGACATGTCACGGTAATAAAACATAAACGTTTATTAAATGTACACATCGAGGGAAGGAAACGTACAACGCAACGGAAGAAAAAAGTTGCACAAAAGGGAATGGAATGTAGTAGGTCAAGTACACACACGACAAGCTTCGCTTAGCCCCATTTTCTCGACAGGAGAAGGGCTGGTGATTTTCTTTCTTTCTCTCTCTCTCTCTCTTTCTATCTTTAATTCTTTCTCTATTTCTTCCTCTCTTTCTTCCTCTCTTTCTTTTTTGTCCTTGCGTGGTATGTGCCATTGAGCTTGGACCATTTCTGCACTATCACCACGATCGGTCCACTTATCAGCGTGACACCACCACCACCTCCGCCGAAACTTGTGAGCCATATAAACCTTCGCTTAAAAAGTAAGTATGCTTCTCCTTACAATGTCTCTCATTGTCAGGAAGCCAGCTTTCAGTAACACGTTTTACCGAGTTACGCACGCATGTATAGGGGCAGCTTTTCTGGTGTGCCGCATATGTCCTTCACGAAAAGTGTCACAATTAAAAGGCGCCCATATTAGCAGTCCGATGAAATGACTTCGAAACGTATTTTATATTGCGGAAGCCAAACACCATTCCCGCCATAATTCTCGTCGACTTCACCAATACCAAGTCAAGAATACTGGCTTTCCTGCATCCCTGGACTTGTAACTGATTGCCCTTCAATAAAAATTAAAAAAAAGAAAAAAAAAACATGATGCAGTATATATACTCCCATCATCCCAACGCTCTTCAAGAAATTTTTACAAATGTCACCGGCACGAAGAGGAGGTGCCCGGGTTACTCAGCAGCAATGAGCCCCAACGTGGTCACGCACAACGTACGTGCGCCTTCCCGAGAAGATGAAATCACCAGGTTTGATCACGAGGTGGAACGCTCACAGCGCAATCCTGGCTTTCTGAAAAGCGATCAGAAGAGGAAAGTACTTGACCGTCTGCTCGAAGTACCTCGTCGTCTGTCAAACACTTATAAACTTCGTCACACCAGACATTCGTACCGTACGCGGTACACTAATTTTGGCATCACGCGGCGTAGCGTGGTATATAGCCTGGTCATGAACTGTTTCGGGTGTCACGAAATAAACGCGGCTGTCCTGAGCTGTAAATACAGGAGTTACAGTGTCGTTCATTTCTATATACCGGGTGTCTCAGCGAACACTTTCAAAAATTCTTAAAGGTTGCCTGTGGCAGATAGCGCAATTCTAGTTCATGAGCTCGTCCACTCGAAGAGGCCGACATTATACTTGCACAAGAATTTGAAATGCATAATCAACTAATTAACAAAAATTCACTAATTAAGGTTTCGAGATAATAATTCCCGAACTTTGCGGAGAAATGCATTGGCGTTCCAGTTACTTGCTTAACAAAACGGTGATTTATGCATTGAAGCCCAAAAGTAACTGGAACACCAATGCATTTCTCCGCGAAGTTCGGGAATTATTATCTCGAAACTGGTGTCATCCTGAAAATTCGTTCCAAGTGGATCCTCCTTGCGAACTCCATGGCTACAATTTGTAAATTTCAATATGGGCCATCAGGTAATTAGTTCAAAGTTAATTATTGAATTTTTGTTAATTAGTCGATTATGCATTTCAATTTCTTGTGCAAGGAAAGTCCGCCTCTTCGAGTGGGCCAGCTCATTAACCAAAATTGTGCTATCTGTCACAAGCAACCCTTAAAAAATTTGAAAGTGTTCTGTGAAACACCCTGCATAAGGAAGCAAGTGGTCAGTACGCGTATATAGTACGCGTCCAACTACTACAGCACAGATTACTACAAGAAGGCCTTTGGACTAAACCTTTATCAATGTATGTAGCACGCCATATCAGCCTTCGTTTGCCAAAATATTGTTATAGAGTTACAGTTATAAAGAATAATAAACAAGTGTTCCTTTGTTTTCTTAAACTCTTTCAGATGCTGCGTACAAAATTGTGTGCACCAAGATAGTGCATCAACAGCAAAAGCACTGATTAAAGTAATGATATTTAAAATGTGTCGCATATATCTTGAAACACGTATGGTTGTAATTGCGCTGCGATTTTGAATAGGGTGCAGAATGTTTTAGCAAAATGATTGGGAAGGCAGATAATGGCGCGTTTTCACTCGGTGTCAGTATGTTGTACTCGTATGTAGCGGGTTCACTTCTCTCATAGTTTTTCACAATGTCATGCAGCAGGCATAATTTTCATGTGGATGGATAAGTGCTTTCCAAGCTTTTCAAAACACGAAATAGTTTGTGTTCTCATATTTAGTGTTCCTGTAGTGAGTTTTCTCGTGGAGTCCACATTCTGTAAACTAAACAATTGAAAATTCTTAAATTTTCTGCAGCGCTGTACACATTATATGATACTGAAGATGCAAGAAATGTGGTGAAAGCAAGTTTTCAATCAACGGGATAAAGTGGCGTCTGAAAGGGTTAACAGTGGGCTTTATACTGTATACGTACAGCGTAGTTGCCGCTTGAAGTCATTCACAGGAGCTTGCATGAGCTCACGTTTGCAAGAGCCTTCCTCGAAAGTCGGCGGCGGCGTCGCCTTGAAGTTCCCGCGTCATTCAGACGTGACGTAATGAATTCTGAGGGCGTCTGCTCGAACATATGGCTCGAACGTGGTCAATTTCTTATCGGTAATGACGAACTGCACTCGTATACAATGTATTCTAAACGAGCTAAATACTGAACTTGGCAAGTTTCGAGAACTTCACTGCACCATCAACTGCCCAAATACGAGAAAATACGTTGAAATATGTGACGTCACACAGACCTACCTACCGTGCACTGATGTTTCGGGGCGAAATAAAAAAAAGAAAAAAGAAAAAAAAAGAAAGTGATGCTCTTGCGATAGTTTTGTCGTCTGCTAAACAACTTACATAGACATTAACGGGGGGGGGGGGGGGGGGGGGAGTTGTAAAAGAATGATTCGTTATTCTAAATTAATTGTGCGTTCCTCTTTAGTGTCCCCCTTTTTGAATTGCGCTAGCATTCACAACACGACATTGTTACAGTGGCTAACACTGTGGCGCCTTCTTGGCGTGACAGAAAAATTCTGTGACACTCCAGAAACGTGTCCGCGATTGGGGGCGACCATTTGGGATACAACGGCCTCGCGGATCCGTCTCTTCCTGCGCATACTCTCCGAACCTTTGCGCCGCGTTGCAGCGCCAGCTTTGTTTTGCAGACACGCAGCTCGACGGCACTGTAGTTCAGTGCCAACGTCAACCACAAAAGATCCGTCTTTCTCTAATTTCGGCCACGGGCACTTAACCACCGTCTTCGCCCAGCATCACTGCGACTTTTCTAGGCTTCGCCTCAGCGCGCAGACAACTGGCGCGAGATGCCTAGCGTGCCGGCAAAGCCTGCAAGCTGGCTGCATGTTGATCCGACCTGGCTGCGCGTAGAGAGCTTGCGAAACAACGAGTGGAGTCAAGGTGCGCAGCTACATCTGGGAACTTGATAGAACGACAGACGAAGATAAACAGATACAAAGCGCAGCGTCTAAATGAAAGGGACCCGTAAGACGAAGCGACGCGAACGCGCCGACAGAGGCAAAGCGCTGATGAAACCCGTGGCGTCAGCAACGAAGGCCTTCCGCGCGCCGAGGGAGTAAACAAAAGCTGCTGAGACCGGTGACGCTCGAGGCACGACGGAAATGGCTTGCAAAGAGGGGGGAGGAGAAAATATAGCAACACGGCGCCGAGACGAAGTGCGGGCAGGTATATGTGCACAGTGCGAGGCTTCCTGAACGAAAGCAACAAGGTGTAATCAACGAAGCACACAATGAGGCGAGGTCTGTGCAGTCGCACGCTTGTTACGTACGCTAGTCTCTAAATGAGAAGGGGTGAAGGATTGAATTATATGCGCACGGGCGAAGCACGCGCATGAGGCTAAACTTAGAAGGACTCTGACAAAACACAGTAACATATGCGCTCTCGGTGCTAAAACTATACAGAATGATCGTAAGTTGGAGCAGAATGAGCGGCGTCGGTGACGTGTTTATGAAGAACGTGCCAACCTTTGCCGTACACCCTATGACGGTGTACCGTAGCGACCATAAGGCCATGGTCCCTGTGGTCACTAAATAAATGAAAACCACCGGATCATATATATTTCTCATTCTTTAATAGTTCAAATAACCAATTACACCATCCCACCTTAATAATCATAAATGGAAATACATAATTCCTACCATAGTACAGCTTCGCTGGTCTTCTATCTCCACACCAGTAGAAGGGCTGATCGTTTTTTTCTGTTCTTCTTTCTCGCACCATCCTCCACTCCGTTTATCGCTCTCTCTCTCTCTCTCTCTCATCGTATAGGGTAGCAAACCAGGAATTTCTCCTTCTAACGTTCCTATACGTGCCTATGCCTTCCTTTCCTCCCTCTTCTTTCCTTCCTTCCTTAGCAATAAATGAAGGAAGTAAATAAGGGATAAAATGTATTTCAACGACGGGGAGGCGCTTTATCAATCTACAAGATCGATTGGTTAGTCAGAGAAATTGGTAATTAACTTGCAATTGGGTGCAGTACTGACAGCATGCATATACACCTAATTTTTTAAGCCAAACTTTCATTGCCTCTTTTTCCATGTTTCGCGTATCAGTCGTTGGTATGTCGATCGTCTCAAGTATAGGCTGTGTGCATGACACGGATATTTGACCATCAAGGTAAGCGCACCTCTGTTCTGCACGATAAGACGATATATCATGGCATAAAACTTGTTCATTTAATGTCGGCTCATAGGCGTCCCTAAACCACACAGACCTCCGTTAACGGAAAAGCGCATGATACTCAACAACTTCTTTGATTTCCCTATTTGGGTGACCCTATTCTTGAGCCAGTGGGTATGTACCCATTCGTTTATCAATGCACGAAGAATGGGACACAAAGGGCATACAATCCTTAAATGTAGTATTTAATTAGATATGTGTAGTTCTTCTATGCAAACACCCTTTCATCATCGTTCTTCCTTATTTGGAGGCTTCCAATTATGTGAAACATCTGATAAGTGCAAGGGCCTCAAACAGAGTTGCCCAGCGTCACAGGTTTTGCGTAACTGTCCTGGGCTTGCGAAAGTTCCCGAATCCCGACTTGACGCAGTCGCGAAGGTAATTTGTCCAGGATTGGGGTTTTGTGAGACATACGTACGGAGCCCGATATTCCCTAGCATCACGGACGTATACGCAGCAATGGTGACGCTGATGTCTTCTATTGGCATCCGCTTCGAAAGAGGGCGGCAACAAGTAGTCGCCTAGCCTGCTCGAGCTAATCAGGTTTTACTAAATTTATTGCATGCTAGCATTTTGATTATCTTTCCTTGATATTTAGCATTTTTATTAAAATCTCTATTTCTATATTGTACACTGCTCTACGCCTGCAATGACTCCGGTTCGGTCAAATGTCTTGTCTGCTTTTAAGGCGAAAGCCTTAGATGGCTCATGGGTCAAAAAATCTGTTGTCCGGAGTTTTGGCACCAAAATTCATGGTGCCACCAACAAAGGTGGAAGGTTCGAGTACCCTAATTAGCGCTACCTTCATTAAGATAGAATTAATTAAGGCACTTGAGCCCACAACCTTTGGTGGGAGAAAACAAGTAATAGGAAGTAAGAACGCATTCGAATGAGAATGACAAGTAATTTAATTAATGTCTCGTGAGCGCGCAGGCTTTCACCTTCATCCTCCTTACCGTATGCTAAAGCGCTTTTGTTGTTTTCACCAATACTCTAAACGTCTATTGCTTATCTCGACTGTAGACAAGTTAATGCTTCCATCCGCTCTTAATCCCAGCCCTTCTGGAAGGTGGACCTTCCCTACGGATCGTGTTGGATGACTATCTTATCAGCCATTACGAAGTGCTTAGTTGGTTCAACACACTCGCTGCCGCAGAAACATGCCGCATCGTGTTGGGAATATTTGCTCCGGTATGTTTTGACGTTAAGGGCCCCGTCCCGTAGAAAATCCGGTTTCGGCGTCGGCGGCGTTGTCCGTTAGAGAAAAATGTTATATATATATATATATATATATATATATATATATTATATATATGTCACGCCTTGCTATATGACTTGTGGTATATGCGGGTTGTATTGCCACACCATCCTATCACTAAAGTTGCTCATACCTTGTCCTAAATTATTTACAAGGTTATTCCTCGGAATTTTGAGAATGACAGCCCACGAAGAAATGTCATGAAACAAAGCACCGACAGCGCATACCTTTTATGCTAAATCTTCTCAGACTGAAATATTAGAAGTGCGGAATGATAACAGAAACCTGAAAATGATGTAACTGTTTTGGCGCGGCAATGCACTATAGCTGCAGGATCGGCCCACGCAAGAGGCCGCGTTTCAACCAGAAAGCTCGCCTTCCTGCATAGCGCTCACCGCCAGCGTTTCCCTCTAAACATTGAGGTTACATAAGCTGCAGTTGCCGGGAAGCGTGAGAAGCACTCAGGGGTCTTTGAACGCTATCGCGTTCCGCTCTTAAAGGCGAAGTTTAGGCGTCCTCCAAGTTTTTTGTCCTCAGGGCTCCAGCTTGGGCCTCAAGTAGCAAAGCACTGCCCTTTGTGTTATCGTACAGATTTTCCCTCCCGATTTCTTTCTTGCCGTATTTGTAAATCTGCATGGTATTTTTGTTTCCATACCTTACATCCAATTTACCGTCTCTGTTTCTCTCACTTTCTTTTTGATGACTCCTGGTTGTCTGTTTGCACTTTCAATTACCCTGTTCTTGGTTGTCAACTTTCTTCACCTCTTCCGCCCTTCTGTGTCCACCCTTTTGAGGTACAGATATATGTGCACTTTAGCCGCCCATTTCTTTTTATCCGTGTTCAGGAGTATTTCTTCAAAGCTAATTTTGCTCTGCACTTCTCAGAATACTTGGACACTGAACCCCAACCCCCGTTTAAGAAGAAGAAGAGCCACATCGGTCTCTTTAGGAACCTGACACAGTTGTTGCAGCAGTCGCAGAGCGCTTTCCTCTCGAGTCTTCTGCAATGTACCAGCGCTATCTCTAGTTTCCGCACCGCTGCAAAGAAATGATGAAACACTGTGCCAACGCCAGAGAGGCGTGAAGGCACTGAAAATACTGGACGCGCCGGCTGCAACATTGGTGAGAGAAAAAAAGAAGAGACAGTTCAGGGCAAATCAAAAGAACCAAAGGAGAAGGCTAAAAACAAGATACCACATGACGATAAGAGATTTCGGGCACCGATGCTCTGGCAGCCCAAGGAGTGGAGGAGTCCAGCCTGATGGCTGCCAAGAACAAGAAAAGAGAATAAAAGATGGTGAATTAACAAACTGAACCTAAAACAAAAGCTTCGCTCGCAAGTGACGTCGTCGTGTTGGTGGTAAAGATGTGAATGTCTAAGAAAGGGGGAAGATGGGGATAGTACAGAAGGTTATAAACAAAAAGCAACGTGTGATGAGCTAGATTGGCGTCAAGAGGGAGGGGTTTGGTGGTGGCGGCAAGTGAAAAGGCTTCGAGCGCGTCAGATGAACAACAAGATAAAAAGAGCTGAGGCAGGGGCTCCGGGCGTGAACAAAAACAGAGGTGGGTGAAATGAAGAGATAGAAGCAGAGCGATAGCAAGAAAGATGGAAAACAGCGAAGCCCGATGACCCGCTCAGATTAAGACGGTAGAGGAGGAATAGAAGACGTCGCCTCTGCGAGACAAAGTGTAGAAGAAAGAACGTGAAGACGGGAGGATGGAAGATGGAACGAACGAACGATCAGTGGAACGAAGGAGGAGGCGTCTCACCGAAATGGCGTCCTTGGAAGAACACGTACGTCGGTGAACAGAAATAGAACTTGTGCAGGCGCGGTAAACGTCACTGTCGGCATCCACAGCTAACGTGTCTGCTGTGTTTATTCAAGGAAACAGGTTTATTGGACGGGTCGATTGACTAGGTTATCGTCCCAAAGTATAACTGGTGCCATTAAGCACACCATAGCTGCTCGGGAAATCATTTTAACCCCAATAAGTTTGTTAACGTGAACTTAAGTATATGGGCATCTGTAGACTTCACCTCCATCGGAACAAAGCTGAGACGGCTGGTAATCAAATCCGTGAACTCGGTTCATATAGAGAACTCGGTGCGCTCATTCAAATCATTCTTTAGCCGGGGGGCTGAATCCTTTCTTTTCCATCATGATCGCACAGAAGAGGCACAGTAATTGCAGTTGGTATATCCGACACTGTCTTTTGACGAACAGTCTTTTGAAGACTCTCTCCTGAACTCTCCAAGAACTCTCTCCTGAACTGCGCATGTTCCACGTCAACGTCAGATCATCTCTGATGCTTGTTTCCCGCCGTCCTTTGGTTCCCATTCCTTCAGTGAGAACCAAGCTCTTGCGTAACTTTGCCCACGCGTTGTAGTTGCATTGTTGTGATCGGATAACGAGGCCCAGGCGGGACCTCACGAGCAAGCATTCGTCACAGGGCGTCGTTAGGCGCACGGCACGCTCGACACTGTGACGACAGAGACGTCGGCGGCAAAGGGGAGAGAGCGATGGAAGCTGGGATGAGTTGACTGAAAGGAGTGAAGGTGGGTGATGGAGCAGGCGAGGGGAGGGGGCGATGTTAATAGAACGAAAAAACGCGATAGCGACGGGGGAGCCTAGCCGCGAAAGCCAGGAACCTAACGAATTAAGGTCACCCGGAATGCATCCAGAATAAACTGGGAGTGAGCGAGAGAGTGGCGTTTCTCGAGCCTTCTCAACGAAAGAGGAAGAAACGGAGAGCAGAGAAAGAGGAAACACGGGAGGAGTAGCGAATGGTGGTACGACTCTGGCAGAAGAACAAGAACAGAAGCAAATGAGAAAATAAACGAGGAATTTGCACCCAAGCGTATAGGTGGAGGCTGTGGTTGTATTTGCGCGTGTGTTTGTCAGAGGAGAGAGGGAAGAAAAAAAGGAGGAAGGTTCTGGCAATGGCGGTGTTAAATGGTGCTTGCGGCGATGGTTCGGTGCCAGGAACATCCTCGGCGTAATCCGCTGGGTACCGGCGAAGCCAGGGGCGCGCGGTGGCGAGAGGGTGAGAGAGAGGGAGGGGGAGGACGAGGCGAGAGGAATGAAGGACTGTCGACGACAACTCACGGCAAAGTTTCCTTTTTTTCTTCCGGGACGACACAAACACAGAAGTTTGCGGGGAGCGCAACCCGGACCGAGACAACAAAGCGCTTCTAGCTCGCCACATCGCAGGGACACGCGGAGGAACCAGCCAGAGGAGCTACGCACGGCCGTACGATGGACCGCGAAGCGAGAAGCCTGTTCGTAAACTACGCCGTTCTCATCGTCCTGCTGCTAATCTTATGGGTACTCTACACGGGAGTGAGTTTCGACGACTTGTTTCCTCGTTTCCGTTATTTAACCCTTAAAAGACCGCAGCGTTTAAGATTTAAAGAAATCGACGAAACGTTCTTTTTTTTTTTTTAGAGCTCCTTCTCATTTCTTAAGCACACTTGATGACCAACATCTGCGTTAACTTATATTGGCACCGCAGGGCCACTTTTTATCGCGATCGAGCCCTATCTGGATCAAAATTCTCGACCGCGCGATTGGCTTCCCCCCGCAGCTTGCGCAATGGAGCAATCGCGACCGAGAAAGTCGATCGTTCTCGATCGCGATCGGAAATGCGCCGTGTGCACACCAGTAGAGTAGTATTTAGCAGGAAATAGAGCTGCGGAATAGTTCTCAATATGGACCTTTAGTAGAGGCACGCAGCCCTGGCGAAACCAGGAAAGCTTAGCATTTTAGAAGAGGCCACGTAATATGCACTTAATATGACTTTCTTCCAGTTGTGGCAGATCATGTCTGAGGAATTGACTACTTTTTGTTCACATTGCGATCGACGAGCGCTGCGACAAACACAGCAACTGCGTGTGGGGCCCAGAAAGTCACCGAATCTACTGAACGGGTCTAATATAATCAACCATTATTTAAATCTTGAATTGCAGTAGAATAACACTAAATTTACCCGTATAGTACTGTGCAAAGGGATCTATTCCTATAAGCGTTATATGCGTTTGAAGGAAGTGAAAAATACGTTTGCTATACGGGCGTTTGAGGGTTAAGTGGATCTTTATCAATTGCGGATAACATCGTAGTGCACTCTTAAAAAGTATATGAACAGCGGGTGAATTAAGCGTGATGTCAACTCGTGCGAACTCCCGAAAACATAAAAATAGATTGGACTTGTTAGAGCGCGCCTGCGTCTCCTTTAAGCGCTGCTTTATCGAACTGTTCGTTGTTTGGAATCTGAAGCGGTGGTTGTCTGTGCCGATGGTCGATTCGTAATACCCCAAATATATACGGTTAATGTTCTTGGTGCGCCCTGTTAATACCTCGTACTATGCTTGCACGTGTTCAATGCGTTGTACATTTTCATTACCATTCCAGCTGAATTGTTTGCCACATGGGAAACGGTGACAACAAAGAGCTCCGTACAAGTATATGTTACATAAATTATCTCAAAATTAAAATACTTTCGTTTACTACTCGATCGCTTCCTTTCGCAGATGTTGATGTAAAGAAAAGAAAGCAAAGATGCGAGACAAGAGCATTTGGTGCAACAGAGATTAGTGTGCGGCTGCGCGACGACGTTTAACAGCGTGTCCGCGTCACAGTATCGACTCCGGCCATGGCTACTGCAGGGTGAATTCAGCGAACGGTTGCTAAACATTTTCTTTGTGACCTGCGTAACAGTACAATTTGGACTAAAGGCCGCACTTAGCTAAAGAAAGCCGTAAAGCTTTCTTTATCAAGGATTGATCTTAAACAGTGGTGTGTCTAACACGTTTCCAATCCGCCAGGAAAATTCGCTTCATAAGCATAGCCGAAACTTAGGCGATTATTTGTTGGGCTATCAGCTGCCGTATTATAACCAACAGCCAATAAGCAAAGCAGCTGGCTTCTATTTATTTAATGGGACTGTCTATCGTGTTTTTTTTTTTCCAGGACAGTCTATTTTGTAGCGGAAAAAAAGAAGAAAGCATACCATTGGAAGTGTCTAAACGTGCAGTGGTTTCTCTGGAAAGCGAGGAGAAATTTTTTTAACAGAATATTTCAATCTGTCTAGTCTCTTCTTAAAACTGTGTACGAACGCCGACAACACCGATTGCACTTAGAGACACTCTTCTACTAAACGTGGCATACGCTAATACCTATCTGTACCGCATAGGGCGTACCACTAATCCCTATTGTGACAACTGTGGCAGCTTAGAGACAGTGGAGCACATATTACTCGAATGCCCCGCGTACCGCGACGAGAGAAATTTTTGAGCGACAAACTGACATATTTTGCCACGATCTATTAACGCTACACAGCATCTTAGGTCCAACGCTCGGCCCTTCAAAACAGCCGCGGGTGTTGCATTTATTGTTCAAATACCTGTCGGAAATTGGCCGAATCGGAAAGCTTTAAAGATTCGCCATTTCATATAGAAAAGCCTAAACTTACCCTCCATCTCACCTGCAAACATTAGTATCGGGTTCACTTGCGCATTTCATATTGATTTTTATTCTCTTTTTTTCCACCCTCCTCTGGAATCTTTTAATCACATTCTCCATCCCTATACAGAGTAGCATGCCAGCGGTTATATACGCGCCGACAAAAAAAAACTATGTTTTTATAATGAAGATCGAATATATATATATATATATATCACCAGACGCGATGGCGATATCGGAAGCCATGCGTCAACGCACCACTCCGTTCGCCGTGACTCCGTTCGTTTGCACAACGCGGCGCCACTTTTCAACACGCGCTAGCTGGGGGAAAAAATTACTCTCTCGCGCAAAGTGAAGTTAGCAGAAGCGCGTAAAACACAGCTTCAGGCAATTCAGTATTGTATCTAAACTAGATAACTCACCTTGAGCAGATCTTTGGTCACGTGACGGTACACAGATTGATTGATTTCACTGCTTCACCGTCGAGTGACGCCATTCGTCGTCCTTATACCTATTTCAGAGCCTTACTAAAGATATACTTCCTTGTTTATGGGATACAACAAGCATGCTCGTTTCCGTCAATATGACACACATTCTTCTCATTCCGGTCACAATCCAGATACATGTTCAGAGCGGCAGACAGTCCCTTCAACAGAGAAATTTCGGCGTAAAAGAAGTTGTCACTAACGGTTGAAGACAAAGTAACTATATATATATATATATATATATATATATATATATATATATATATATATATATATATATATATATCAGGAGCCAGCAAAAGAGGTGCATGCGCCTATGCACAACAATGATCTATAGCCAGAGTATTTTTATTAAAGTTACATCTTCTGTTAGTACTTGTTATGCGGTTCAAAATTAGTCCATAAGTGCATAACTCCCCCCCCCCCCCCCCCCCCAAAAAAAAAAAAAGATTTCGTCAAAGCGTGCTTCTCCGCTATAACAGTCTTTGCGAGGAGAAGCCTGCTTTACAGATGAAAGTCGGTGTACTAGATTTACCTATGCGTGTGTGAGTGAGTGAAATAACTTTATTGGAGGTCCGGCGAGGACGCGAACTCGTCGCATACTTACTTTTTAAGCGAAGCTTTATAGGCTCACAAGTTTCGGCGGTGTTTGTGGTAGTGTCACGCTGAAAAGTGGGCTGATCCTGGTGGTAGGGCCGAAAGGGTCCAAGCTACTCAATGGCACATACCAGGAACAAAAAAAGAAAGAGAAAGAGATAGAGAAAGAGAGAAAGAGAGAGAGAGAGAGAGAAAGAGAAAGAGAGAAATGAAGAGAGAAATTCACCACGAAGGTCAGATACACACACCACAAGCTTCACTTAGCCCCATTTTCTAATTGTACAAAATAGCGGTCTTCAGGCTGGTCGGTGCCCCCTATTCTAGGGTCCCGCTGGCGTGAGCTTTTCGACTCGCCTGGGGCATGGCAGCCCGCTGGGCTGCCTCCTCCGAGCTGGATAACAAGGCCTCCCATCCTACTCGCGTTATAGTTTCATTATTGTTTTCTCGAGGCGCTTCGGCGCATTCGCGCACGTGATGTGGGCTTTGCTGTAAAATTGTTTTATTGTGATAACAATTATATGGACAATCTAGGCGAATTTCTGCCGTGGCCGTCGCCGTCGCCGTGAGGTTCCGTATAAAGTCCAAGGGCAATAACACCGTCGCCGCGCGCCCTACGCAGTATGTGCGAGGGGGAGCCGACGATCGCGGCTCAATATCGCCCGCGCGAAAGGGAGGAAAACGGGCAGGATGTGAACCTCTTTTACCGCGCGCGAGCGACGCAACGTTGCGAGGTATCAGGGGGAGGGGAGGGATGGCGGCGGCATTTTACTCCGGCTGCAAGTGTGTATGTGGCGGTTGCGCGCGGTCGCGCGGCCGTATCTTGAGAGCGATCTGCGATGGAGGCACAGTCTAGGTTCGTCGGCGGCTCGTAGCTTTGTGCTTTGTGCGTGCTGCGTGTTCTCGGCGCTCAGTTTACGTTGAAGCGATAGACAAAAGCACGAAGGTCACTTCCCTCACTGCTGTTGCCACGTTTCCTCACGCCAGCGTTTCGACAGCGAGTGTCCGCGGTGATCGAGTGTGATGCGTTCATGTTTGCTGTGCGCGCTGACACTATGCTTGTTAACTTAGTTAGCAAGCGAATGTTTACAAGTCGATACGGCCGATAAAAGTACCATCCTTACTTCTGATGGCTCGCTGGTAATTTGCTATCGCAATCGACGCTTCGCCTTTCGGGTGAAACTGCGACTTTTTTCAAAACAGCTTCGAAGCAACAAAGGGGCGAAGAAAAGGACTGGACGGACGCAGCGCTGTCGCAGTTTTCTTCATCTTTTGCCGTTTCACGTTGTTATCACTAAGCATTGAATACCAACACGTCCAACGTATATTCCTTTCAAAAGAAATTTAATACTGAAACACGTGATAACGACCATAACAACAAAGAAACGTCCAACACACACACACACACGCACGCACACACGCACGCACACACACACACACACGCACGCACGCACGCACACACACACTCACGCGCGCACGCACGCACACACACACACACACACGCACGCACGCACGCACGCACACACACGCACACGCACGCACACACACACACACACACACACACACACACACACACACACACACACACACACACACAAGCACGGGCAGTGTAATTGCGTTCGCCGCTTTCTTGACTCTCTAATTGTCACGCCTTCAGTTTTTTTAAAAGTTACAGAGGCACTTAAGTATGCTTACGAGCATTGAATGCGAAAGCATTCTGGGCGAGTCGGCTATATCTAGTCCATACTATTTCGACGTCAATGTCACATGACATTTTCACATGACGTCATCACTTGGTCATGTGACCTTGCAACTTGGTCACGTCGTCACTATGTCGCATGATGTGCTCACTTGGTCATGCGCTTGAATTGGGTAAAGTCAAATTTGAGGGTGGACCACCCAAATTTTGGGGTTGGGCCAAGTCAATTTTGGGAGTGGGCCAGTTCTGTTTTGAACGTGAGTCAACGCAATTTTAGAATGGGCAGAGTCAATTTTGGGGTGGGCCACCCAAGTTTTGGGAGTGGGCCAGGTCGGTTTTGAACGTGGGTCAATTCAATATTCGAGTAGGGCAGTCAATTTTTTGGTTGTGGGCCAAGTCGGTTTTAATTGACATTGAAACGTGACGTGATCACTTGGTCACGTGGGTTTTTGTATCATCGGATGTTAACGGATGTTTCCGCTTCATGGGGCATATAATGCTTTCGCATTAAAAAGATTTAATGCCTCGCCACGCACTGTGCAGTATACGTGCCGTGTCCTGGGCGTCAATAAATATTGGAACGTCTAGGCAGCAGGATAATCACGTGATAAGTAAAGTGCTAGAGAAGTGATGAAACAGCACACTCGAAGACCCAGCCGGCTATAATCTGTCACACTATGCTTTGCTATATTCTGTCACCCCTCCCCCCCTCCCAACCTTTCGCGCGCAACAATGGGCGAGCGGGTAGATGGCGCGCATCATGCCAACATTCTTCTCGGCACACCCACTTGCACTTTCCCTCGCACCTACAAGATATACGCGCCGCGGGGCGCGATAAGATCTTCTCGCACTTGGACTTGGGCGACAAAGGCGGCGGAAATTCGGCTGGGGTGTCCCTATAATTGCTATTGCAATAAAAAAATCTATGTTTACTTATATGTAAATCAGACACACAAAGCGGCAGAATGATTACCTTGGAATAAAATGTACCAGATCAGTGTGAAAAAAAAGCAAGAAGATAAATATATGCAAGACTTAAATACCCATCAACAGATGGCAAACGAGCAAGCAAGCAAGCAAGCAAGCAACAAACAGACAGATAAACTCGTTTTTCCTAACTCGTATTCAACGCAGTGGCTATCATGTGAAGGTGAACATGGTTCTGATTAGGGCGAGTTGGAAGTGCGAATCAATCGCAGAAAACTGCTTCTTTCTGGAGTTTTACGTGCCAAAACCAGTTCTGATTATGAGGCACGTCGTAGTGGAGAGCTCCGGGTTAAGTTTGACCACCTGGGGTTCTTTAACGTGCACTACAACGCAAGCACACGGGCATTTCTGCATTTCGCCTCCATCGTAATGCGACCGCCGTGGTCGGGATTCGATCCCGCGATCTCGTGCTCAGCAGCGCAACGCCAGCGCAGCGCAACGCGCTTTGTTTCTATATATGGTATCGGTAGACGCGCTCGCCGCGTGCCTCATCGTTGGCGTTATCGGTGAACAGACGACGCGCGCTGCTCCGGCGCCATGTCGTAGCCATCGTCGCCGCAGAGCCCGTCTTGAGAGGCACTACTCTTTTCTTCTCACGCTTTCGCAATACCGTCCTACTCCGCTTTCCGCCTCGTGGTTCCGCTGCACTTTCTTCCTCCGCTTTGCCTCCAAGCGCTCTCTTCGCTATCGCCGTCTTTCATCCCCCATTGCGCTCCGCGTTCACTCTTTCATCCTTCGCTGTGCTCGCTCGCTCGGTTACGAGGGACACCGACGCTCGTCGAAGGAATGGGCACCTAAGAGCTGCGCTCTAAAATAATTGAACAAAATGTGCGCGAAGTTGACATCTTGTATGAAATCGAGACGCTCAACATTTTCGTAAACGCTTAATCACAGATTACTCCGCGTACGCGTAGAATCAGTCTTTTTTTTTCTTCTTTATTCGTTGCTTCGGTTTGCATTTTTTTCCTACGATGACTGCCTGTCACGGAGACGAAATGAATGCGCAGAGAGCTGCTAGAAATCAGGACAATCAGCTTCAGTTACCAACCGCCATGGTATACAGGCGCGCGAGCCTCCTATTTGGTCGTTGCCAACGAAGACGAAACGGGGCGGGCGCCTATTTGCGGCCGAGTATAAGCTTGACGAGCAAAACGCAGCCGCTGTAGTTAAGCAAAACGAGCGTGGTGAAGACCTGTTTACACTGTTCCAGCGGCCTCCTCAGAGCACGCGAGGTATGCGAAATAACGTGCGTTGTGTGTATGCCTGCGAACTGCAGGCTGTTCGGTGAGCTTCAACAAAGCAGGACACGCCGAACGCTTTAAACACGTGGTAAACGTTTGTTCAAAGGTAAATATTCGCTTGCACAAAAATAATAGATGAATGCGTCGGGAGTATTTGTTTCCTCATTAACAGCGTATCGGCATCCTCCTGTTCTGTACTTACGCATCCATATTTGGTGGACATACGTAGGTGACATATTTGCATTTCCTGTAAGTGTATTGCGACATTATATATATATATATATATATATATATATATATATATATATATATATATATATACCAATTTAGTTATATATCTTTTTGTCACTCCGGGTTAATTTTGACCGCTTGGATTTCTTTAATTCGCCGCCATAGAAATAGACAACAAATAATGAACGAGACCGAACATAATACAACTTGGGCCATTTCATTGAGTTCGTGCAACAAGCGCGCATGTGACAATAGGTACGCGAACATTCTTGGCCAATGCCTTAAAGAAATTTTTAGAGGTAAGAATGTAAGCAGTCAGCAACAGAAAAGTGGAAAGGCCGGCATAAAAAGCAGCCGAATATAGAGAAAAGAGGGAAGTGAACAGAACGGGACCAGAGCGTGCTTTGCGTGAGGAGCATCGAACTTACCATTCCGAATTTAGCGGGACAGTCCCGACTTCCTTCTGAGTATAAACGTCCCAAGTCCCGACTTGACCCAGTCGGGACGGTCAAATGTCCCGGCTTTTTTTTTTTCCCCTTTTTTTTTCTACTGAATAACAACTAATAAACCAGATTTCCTTTTTATAATGCCTGACAGCCCGGTTGTACCTACTTTTTTTTCGTTTTATATTGCAGTGTCATAAACATAACGGCGGTTTTGTTTCAGCTGTGGTTCTAGTTCTGTTGTAGGCCCTAACCGTTCACAGTACCTCTATCTGTATTGGTAGCCATGTTAGGCAGGCAACTACCGTAATCTTCTCACAAATCGCGACGCATAGCGGGGCTAAAAAACCTTCACTGTTCACAGGGTCGGTTGTCGCCAACCGACTGGCAACAAAAGATTGAGGATGTCGGCTACAGAAATGCGAAGGATAAGCAGTCGAGCGTCGAGGAAGTGAAATGAACGAAATGGTTTCATTCGCTGTGTCATTGTGACAAATATTTTTCTCTTTTTTTTTCTCCCTTTAAATAAACACAAAACTTATACCATCCGCGTCTGACAGTTCAATCACACTGCCTAGTTTCTCCTCTTCGTTTCAATTATGAAGCTTCAAAAGCACACTCAATAAACACATTCACGTTTGCCACTCGATTCTTGGACGATCCCCCGCTATTTTCTATGCGCCATGGTTGGGCGTCGTCATCGTCAGATTGAAAACCGTGCAAACAGGTGAAATCGTCACTCTGATCACATCGCAACGCCGTAAGCCCTAATCAGGTCACGTTTCAAATCTTTCAAACTTGGTTCGAAGCTCAGCGCGTAAACAGTCGCTATTTTATGGCCGCTTTAAATGGTACTTTTGCATGTCTATGAGAACAAATTATTGGCTCAGAAAAAAAAATGTTAAAGCGCACTTTGCAGTGATACGGTATACGGCAGATCATTAGGGTATACAGCAACCGATCATGAGCAGTATACGAGATACGGTTTTATCTCCAAGCAAAGGAAAACTTTAAAAAAAAGCGAGAAAAGAAGAGAAGAAGAAAAGAAAGAAAGAAAGAAAGAAAGAAAGAAAGAAAGAAAGAAAGAAAGAAAGAAAGAAAGAAAGAAAGAGAAAAAGACGAGGCTCTGCGTGACCGTTATGTCTTACGAGCCGTGGAAGTGAAACGCAGTGCGAGAGAACAGCTGGGTACGTGCGCCGCATTTAATAAATTTAGTGTGAATTCGCGTCGCGTTGATATCATCTGTCACTTTTCATTTCATTTACTCGAAAGAAAGTTATTCTTTCCCTTTTTTCGTTATCTCCGAATATGCACGCATTTATATGCGTTAACTTAAGCGTTAGCACTACTGTGGACGACTGGTTAAGGCGCTGTCTTCGATAGTCATTACACGGTGGCTGGTCATTGCTTATACCACATGTTGACGCAGTCGCGGCATGGCGAATCGGCAACCGACTTCTTGAACACGTGGAAACGTTGTGCGAGGATGCTTTGCGTTGGCCGTTAATCTTCTTGGCTTATACTTCCCATGTCTCCGTACGTAATAATTAAGTCACTGTAAATAGCATAAAACGTTGTATGGTTCCGAGGTTGCGCATGAAACGACAGGTGAATTGCGGAATACACGGTATCAGCATTGGTTAATGGTGATGTTGACGCGTAATCTATCGCTCTGCGTATAAATACTGAACGATTTCACCTCTTTCCCTTCACTTCTTTCTTTCATTCACTCTGTTTAAATATAAAGAACGTGACTTACACAATTTCGCTTTAACCCGTTTTGGCGACCTTGCTGGTATGCTCACATTTCGTTTGAACTCGTTTACGTTGCTTGCGGAGCTGTTTGTCTTCAACCGGCATAATAACATCCTGCGCAGAGCGCTTTTAAGTGCCGTAATAAAGTCGAGGCCCGCAGAGCGACGCTGTCCAGGTGCCGTACGGGAATGCATAGCCAAAACGCATTGGAAAAAGAATAAAGAAGGGGGGAACAGAAAGAAAACAAGAAAACGAAAAAGAAGCACACTAACGTCGACGCCGTAAAAGAAACGAAAAAAAAAACACGAAGCTAAACAGCGCGAGGAATGCAAGCACTTGCTGCATCCTGCCCCTCAAGCATCGTCTGGCTTTCTAAATATTGCTCGGACGACCTCGACGAGAACAGGCGAGTCGCGGGTCTCTTGAAAGATGCACCGCGTCGCGTCCCAAGACGTTCAGATATGAGGGAGAAAAAAAACAAACAGAAGTAATAAAACACACGACTGTGAAAGCGTAGTGAGCATACGGAAAGCACAAAAAAGAAAAAGTTGCAGCGGCGAGGAGCTGCCTTTTAAAAACACCTGGCCCGAACGTGCACTGGTTTGAAGAGGAAGCTTGAGCTCGGGAGCTCCTGTAGGCTAAATACATGGGAAAGGAGAAGTTGTTTTTCTCGGCACCCACTGCACCGAACTTAATGAAGTTTGTTGCACTTAATATAATGATGTTAAAAATCTAGTCACTACAGGAAGCATATTGTTTTATTTTTATTATTATTTAGGCCACCGGTTTCCTCCCCGAAGATTGCTGAAATCTGAAAGATTGAAAGAAAAAAGAAGAAGAAAAAAGAATCAGGCACCATGCTTTCGCCTTTGTAACTCAGTAATTATTGGTGACACCACAATTCTGTAAACAACAGCTATTAAGACGTCTAAACTGGACAGAATTTATGTGTTATACACCACTCTCAAATTGAGCACTATAATTTGTGAGTAGGACTATTGCGAGATCTTCGTAAAAATTGTATACGTTTCACGTGTAAGCATGATTAAACTCGTATGTCAGAATTGCCAGCTTTATATGCTCTAAGATATGTATAGGTTGCAGAACTGCGATATTTATTTTTAATGCAGAATTAGGGATGTGCAAATTTCGTGCTTCAATTTTTCCGGAACATGCAGATTTTCTGCAATATTTGTAAAAAGTATAACCTCCTAAATAAAAAATTTGCTTCTTTCAGTTGCTAGAGCGTAACTTTCTCTCCCAAATGCAATAAATTTCGTTCAAATCGGTCCTATACGTTTGTCACATTAGAGTATTTCTGCGTTTTACATGCGTTTAAATAGTAAAGTCGTAGTTGGTTCTGAGCTGAAACTTCCTCTTGAGTGACACGCGAAACGGCGGAGTGTGTTGGCAAAAGTACCGACGGAGAACCGACCACAACCCTAACGGAATTTGGTGAAAAAATTCTTCGAAAACACATGGTGACACGGTTGCTCTTCGTCCAAGAGTCAGGACCCAGGACGCCTGCCCCTACGTTGGTTCCTGATTGAACGGATCATGAGCACGTCTTCGAAGTAATTTTCCAGTATCATCTGTCACAGGGACCTTCCAGTTATACATTAGCAGCGACCCTGCAAGTTGTCGATGTTGCAGTATACAAGCTCCCCGGTGTGATCACCACCATGTCATCGTAATGGCGGTGATGAGTGGAGATATGAGATTTTTTTTAGAAATAAAGAAAACAATGCGCAATCGCTGGAGGGAGTCGAATTATGAAGGACAGGAGGTAATCGAACATGAGTGATGACGATGATGATAATGATGATCTCTTGAAGAAAGAAACTACCGCAACCAGTTCGACTACGGAGCTTAGCGCTCCAAAGCACCACAGGAACTCCAAATTAATTTTGGCCGCCTGGGGTTCATTGTGTGCACCTAATGCTTGAAACACAAGCACTTTATGACATTCCGACCCATCGGAATGCGGCCGCAAGCATTTTCAAAACTTCAATTAAAATCAATTCAATTCAATTCACTTTGTTTTCTATACCAAAATGGCGATGACCGCAAACAAAAAGCCTTTTTATGGCGTAACGTGGTCCGCGGCCATTTTTAACAGGCAGCGGCGGAGCATAAGGTGAGGTGTGACATATTCATTCGAGTCATTGTAGTCCCACTAAGATGGGTGACAAGCATAATGCGCATATATAGAATTAATACAAGTGAAAGAGAAGCTGGCATATTTCCCTTTAAAAATTTGCACTCCAACCACCTGCGGCATCTGTTAATGTTTTTTTTTTTTTTCCACAGGCAGCTAGCAAACAAAGAAAATAAATGAAAATGAACCCCAGCGGTGATAGACTCCGGTAGCCATTATCCACACTAGAAATTAGGGTTAGACGAGTTGGTGCTCATACTCTCTCAAAAACTGGAGCAACGTGCGCACCAACGTTCTACAGTGAAAAAAAAATAAACAAGTAACCGGCGTCAAGAATCGCAAATATGCGAAAGCGCGCACTTCCACTCCCCTCCTCAAGAAGACCAGGCTCGCATCGCGAGGCACAGAGTTGAAAAAAAAAATGATGATAATAATAACCATAAGGAGAGAGGGTAGAAGAAAAAAAAGAAAGCAAGCAAGGAGACTGAAAAAATTGAAGACAGGAAGCGAGACGTTGCGATGCGACGCGTGACAACAGAAACGTTAGCTGGAGAAAACAAAAATAAAGACTTTCAACTTACAAGTGGCGAGAGCCGCGGCGCGGCCCCTTCCCCCGTCACAGACCAATCATACGAGAGAGATGAGCGCGCTCGCGAGAGGGGAAGTGCGAGCGGGAACGCTTGTCTGACGCGGGCGATGGGCCAATCGCATTCCCAGATCGCCAACGAACCCCCTCAAAACGCAGGCCTCGTCGGGCCCCCGCAGAAACGAGCGACACGCCGAGGCGAGAAGGGGGTGGGAAAGGGAGCATCTCCTCAGCGTTCGGTGGGTGGGGGGCTTGCCTTAAGTCGGGCACTTTCGACGCTGCCGCATCTGCTGCAACGGATTGACTCCCGCGCGTAGTGCAAGAGGCTTCCACCTTCCAATACACTCGCACGCGATGGCAGGACTAGACTCACGCGAGGGGCAAAGCTTATTCATCAACTACCTCATCCTCATCGTGCTGCTGCTTATCTTATGGGTCCTCTACGTCGGAGTGAGTACACACGACCGCTCGAAATTCGACGTTCGAGATGCGTATCTCATTTCTTTGTGTTCGCAGTCATGGGCTTCGCCGCCGATGAACTCGCTAACTTAAGACGACTTCTTCTGGCAGCCGGGATGTTTCTCGCGAATTTGTGCCGCTGATGCATGACACGCGCCTCGTTTACCGGCGCAATGATGGCAAAGATTTGTCCTCGCATATTAAGCCCTTGGTGCGCAAACTAAACACCTTTATTCCCACCTTTTTTATAATCGGAACGGAGCCCAGGTGCCTTATGAATGCTTTCGATGGTTACTTTGCGAGTAAATTCACTTGTCAGGTGTGATCTCACTCGATGTCACACTACGGAAACTTCATTTTGTATCTTTATTCGCACATTGGATTGTCAAACAGGCTAGAGAAATCCTTAGGCATTAAACGCAATGCACAAGTGCTCTAACGTACGAGTATAATTAAGGTATGAGAAGGCCTGGTGCTAGTGAGCTTCGTATGCCCTTCAGATTGTGCAAGAGTACCAAAGACAAAAGAAATGTTTATCGGTGCAGATTGTCTTACTCCTTCCTATCTCTAGCACCGTTTTAATCGAATTAGCGATTTGATCTTGCCGCGGCACCTCATTTGTACATTGCTTGATGTCTGCGCAGTCAAGAGTGCCGTGAATATCGGTAAGGCTCTGTGCAGCCTACGCTCTAACACACATGGGTTCGCGCGGTTATTTAGGCCACTTGAGACAACGTCGAGTTGCAGCGCACTAAGAAAAACGTTCGCAGTAATACCGCACAAATTACAGAACTGCAGGTACGCCCGTCCTCCACAGAAATGTTTCTGCCCCCCTTGTCGCTACACTGTGTGTCTCAGCTAACGTTAGCCAAGCTGTTGAAAAAAAAAAAAAAAAGGGGGGGGGGGGGGGGCGAGCGACTGGGTTCCGGGTTCCAGGCAGGGAATTAGGTGCGAAGATGTAGAGCAGTAGCGTAACAACAGAATGTGAAAAGTAATCACTATCTTTCATGACAAATTTGCTCTATATGGCCTTACTTAAAACGCTTATAACACTCCGCTTTCTAGGACCGTCTCGGCTTACATGAACACGCGAAAACGACGAAGCAGTATACCTCTCGTTGGTCGGAAAATTTCGTGGCGTAAACTCAAAACGCCACGTTAAGAATTGAAGGCAAACGGCGTATATTTATTTGCAATCAAATATATATATATATATATATATATATATATATATATATATATATATATATATATATATATATATACCGCTGACTTGGGTAAAAAGACACGGCGCTCGTGGCCTCATCTTGTGATGTTGAGTTCCACCAAAACGTGCCGTACCTCCTTTCCATAGAGTGGCTTTGTTCTAAATACAGGTCAGCACAAATGCGTCCGTATAAAGACGTAATCAAATACATAAGCCATCGTTTTCTGAGACGAACGCATTCAGGACTCATTCCGTTTCTTTCCCTTATTTTTACTTCCCCCTACAAACACGTAGACGACACTGTTGAACACACTATCATCTACGAATTTGGTATCACGTTAGTACGACAGTGCTAACACGTATACGTCAATGTAAATATCTGCACCGACGTGGCGTTAACTTATTCGTAACACGAAAACCACGTTCTGCAAAGTACTGGCATGATATCTGCGTCAACTGGGAGTTTAAACTGTCCACATGCGTCGTACACGCGTAGTACTTGCGGAATACTTAAGATGTAGGCGTGAGATATATCTTGTGATACTTAGTTTAATCGGAGCACACAGAACTATTATTACAGTGGCGTACTATGATTGACGCAGCTGCTGGCATAAACGCGCCGGTAGCAACGCGATCATTAAGATACGCGCGCTTCCCACAAGGAGGCTCGCACGACACAATAAAGTTTCTAACGCATTGTGGGTGAACAAATGGTCGCAAGGTGTCACTATCAGTGCTGTCGCTGTCGTCTACGTTTCCGGTGCTCCAATCCTGCGCAAACGGCCGGTAATGCGGACGCCGACATGCAAAAAAAAACGCTCAAATATAGGTGTCAGAAATTTGGCATTAAGCCGCAAAAGTGGTCGTTTTCTATCGAACACGCGGAGTCCCCGCGGAGCTCCCAATTTCCACGAAAGCACCACGCTTCAACCTATTTCATAACCTACGACACCCGTGTGCTGACCTCGTCACCTTTGTCCCCAGGGCGACGCCCGCAGTCACAGCCGAACCTGGACCCGTCCCACTCCCACCCTATAGGCCCCCCGTACCCATTGTCCTGCGGGTATGTGGAACCGCGTATAGCGGTAAACGCGAGAAGACAGTCTTACACGGGTAGCGCAGCTGTTCTCGTAGCACGGAGCAAAACGTGTTCCGACCAAGCGTAAGTTAGCACTCTTTCTTCTACGACTGTACGGCTTCGCCTGCACCGTAATGCGCAGGCACGGGGTCTGGTTGCTACGATCACCGAAGAAACAGCATCTGCGTAAATCGTTCCTGTTTTTCTTCCTCTTCAGGTACACAAGTTCGGTACGAAACATACAATTTTAGGCTTTTTTTTTTCAATGCCATAAGCGCACTAACATTGGTTATTTGGCAAACTTAGCTACACAACACGTTAAATGTAGTAACAAAAAAAAAGGAAGCGAGTTAAAAGAAAGTTAACGGTTCAAGAAATCGGCAATTTAAAGGTTCTTCTGAATCTCAATACAACTATGCCACCACAGCTTGTGTTGGTGGAGTACATACGTTTCGCTCCTTGCCTAACTGAGGCTGCGGACATTTTAATTCGGTAAAATCAACACAGACTCGGTTAGTGCTTTTTTTTCTTGCCTGGTTTTTAAACAGGCAGCTAAATGTAAAAATAAAATAAAAATGAAATCACCTTTATTACGTCCACAGAAACTTTGAAAAGGCTGGAAGAAAGTTCAGAAAGAAAAGGGCTGGAAGAAAGTTCAGATATCCACTAGAAAAACTTTTAGTCCTGCACGTTGGTTGAAAAAAGCGTGCCGCGCGTACAAGTTTCCCTTTTTTTTTTTAGGCCTAATTGAGGAGAAAACTTCTGGGAAGCGTTTTCTTTGTTGTGATCTAAATGCTAGTCTAGAAAAAAAAGATAAATCTACAGATTCTTCAAAAATGAAGGACAGAAATCACCGTGTTTTTTGCTAAAGTACAAAAGCGATAAATCCACGCCATATTCTTCGTGACGAGCAACCAGACATGCTTGCTAAGGCCGTTTAATCGACTCGCACTTACATCCTGACATGCTCACACATGTGCTTGGCACCAGCAGCGAGACTTACACGCCATCATGATTCCAATTCTGACACCGCGCTTAGGAAAGTTGCTTCGATCATTTCGTAACTAGCTTCATGGGACATTATTACTGACAGATGTCTTCAAAAAAAAAATGTGCATGTCCTTGCTTTTTGCACTGATATAGCTTGTTATATATATAGCTTTTGTTTTTAGCTTCAATGCATGTCGTCAAGAGCCATGTTATACGCGCTCCACTGACATGTCCTTATATGGCTTGAAATCCATCTTGGTACTAGTAGCAAATGAAATCTCACACCCGTCTTCAATGTGCACGAAATAGAAACTTGTTACAACACTGACAGCGGCCTTGGCAGTGAGCGAGTACAAAAATAGGCTATTGGCAACAGCTAGCAGTTCTTTCTTTTTCCCTCTGAAATCAGGAGGTCGATGACAGAACTGTGTGCCTCCGTGCACCTAGGTTACGCCTGATGTCGCGTAGCGCTTTCATTTGCTTTCAATGAGCACGAAGGGAATAGCACAAAGGGAATAGAATAGTTCTCGCTTCCACGAACTGAGAACTATTCAGGTAAGTAAGGAAGGGACTATTCAACACATTCAAGCACGTTGGTGGGCTGAAAATTTTGCAGAGAATACCTTATTTTTCGTGCTAAATCCTTTTTAGCCCGAGCCTTAGTTGTGTGATGCGAAGTCGCCCAATGCTAACAGGAACTGCGAGTAGTGATCTCTAGTAAAGTGAAATTCGCATGAAACGCGGATAGATTTTATAGCCTGTGAACCTCCGTTTTCTTGTGCAAGCCGCGCTCGCGTATTTGAGAACAGCACCCCCACATTGCCCTAATAACACCATCCACTCCCGCTACATACACCTGTAAAGCGTGCTTTGCCTGTTAGACAGAACAGAGTACAGGCAAAGCCAACTTGTCAGTAACGCTGTTTATTAGTGAATGAATTGCTGTGGCTTTTCTTGCGAAAGATGCCCGTCCGGTCATATAATTCTTCTTATAGGCTTTAAAAATTGCTCCAAGTAAAAACTAATAATATTAATAATAATAACAAAATTACTGTATTTAGTAACAATCGCAAGGAGAACCGGATAAAGAAATGACGTTGCTTGGGTCTATGAAAGCCCTTGTCACTGCTCTCCCATCTTCATTTTCTACCTCTGCGACACAGAAATTCAAACGAATGCGATATATCTATTACAGTGGCCGCTTAACGCATCGGTGCCGTTCGGCAAGAAGAGAACCCATACAATCAGTGTGTTTATTCGCTCCCGAATGCTCCGTATACCACCCGAAGGAAAGAAAAGAAGTCTAGCAATTGGTGTAACGTCAGCAGTCATAAACAGCAAAAAAATGACACCAAGCCGCGCATGATGAGATGGGCTCCTCGTTAATCGCTAACAAAATCATAACTGATGTCGAGGCGAGCTGGTCATATGCCGTTAAGGGGTCAAAGCGTTTTCTGCTACAAGCACCAATATACACGCCCACTTCGCTCGTCCCCTTCTGTGTTCAGCGCGTCTTAAAGAAAACAAAAAAATACATATTTATGAGCCCAATTCTTTCGCTATAAAAGGTGCATTGACTCTCGAGGCTGGAGCCTGCTACGGCCTACGCCTTAATCCATATCGTTCCGTTGCGGGCTATAGTTTAACGGCGCCAGCAATACATCTCGTCGCCGTCTCTACAGAAGACGGCATCGATCACGCATCAATCGTCTTTTCGCGTCGAGCACCTGGCGGAACACGTCAAGAACGGGCACTCGTGCTCCTGCGCAAAACACTTGGCCGGCGCACACTCGCTGAACCTTTGCAAACCCAAACAAGCAGCGGTTGGGAAACGGGGCTACGGCTGGTCACGTTACGGGAGCCAAGAACGCCGGGCCCGCATCTCAAAATAAACACCCTGCCACCCCCCAACCCCTCCAATCCCTTCGCTTTCTCTCTCTCTCTCTCCCCGCCTTTCCCCCTCCTCTATTCTTCTCTCGGAGACTGCTCTGCGCTTCGCGAAGCCCATCTGTCAGGCCGTGAACAGGCTAGGGGCGAACAGGAACGCCGAGGTCGCGCGGGAGCAAAATAAGACGACGCTGCTGCTGCGTGCACGTCGCTTCGCTGCCCCCGTCTTCTACGGTGCTGCGATGTCAGTGCTGGCCCACTTATGTTCCCTAGAAGCTGCAGTGGACTAGTTGCATAAGTCGCGGCGGTCCTCCGGCACGGGTGCTCGAGATGTGCGCGAGGCACCTGCAGGCGTTCCAGAACAGCTACTATAAATATGGTTTGACGACCCGAACTTGCATGGATGGAGGTAAATTGCTCATGTATAGTTCTCACAGGACACACACACGAAGAAAACAAGGTCACACTTTTAAGGTGATGCGCAAACTAACAAGTGTTGGTTACTAACACAGTTGTTGATCTGCGAAATCGCCTTGTGTGTGTGAGAGAGAGAGAGATCGTGTTTTCTTCGTGAGCGTCATGCTAGAACTACGCAGCGCAAACCTGGCATCCATGATAAAGAGCCAGCTAGCGTTTACACGTTACCGATTAGTCAACGTTACACATTGGCTATGGGAGACGAAGAAGCGGAGTGCATTGGGTTAAAGGCGAGTACGAGTACGTGGGCGCCTTTCTCTGCTGCTTCGGTGAGAATATGACCACCGTAGTTGGAATCGAATCCACGACTTTGAAATCGTCAGCAGAACGTTACAGCCACTGAGCCAGCGGAGTAGCTCGAATTTTTCATAAGGACCGAAAGTTGGACTAGTTGGTATGGGGGTTAATTTCTAGCGTAATAGTGTAACGAGTTGTACTTTTCTTACACACTTCTAACTTACAGTAAACGAAAAAAAATTTAGTCACCTTACTATGGTAACGGCTGCTCCTTTTCGGGAAGCGATGAGGAAGAAGACTATTACAAGATAAGAAAAAAGACATCGCAAGCTGAGTAAACACGAACACAGCTGAACAAAATAAGATAGTGTGAGGTCCCGGTGTTGTTTGAGACATTACTAAATTGACCCCCTAAACAATAAGGAAAAGTCCAGAACATAAAAGCCAAACCAAGTAAATAGCCTGTTACACGCATTTATGGGGCGTTTCCTTAGGTTTACTGTAGTACGATGCTCGAATTAAACGATTATTCTGGACTCTGAACAGCCGTCAACTGAGCATGCGCATGATTCGATAGTGCCTTTTCAGAAATTGGCTCGACACCAGCAGACATTATTCGAACCATCAACACCACTTCATAGCATGCACCCCTCTACAGTTCTCCAGACTAGTGGAACAGAGTCCAGAAGCTGCGAGCGAGATCGTGCAGACTGCAGAGAATAGTTTTTGTCAGTTTGAATAGTTTGCACGCGAAAGCTGTGCACAATAATTCAGGCTCTGCGCCTGCACGGTGCGAGGGGGAAAAGAAAGAAAGAAAGAAAGAAAGAAAGAAAGAAAGAAAGAAAGAAAGAAAGAAAGAAAGAAAGAAAGAAAGAAAGAAAGAAAGCGGATCTACGTCACCACCTGCAGGAAACACGAATGGACGATTCTCGGGTCCTCCCATTTTAGACTCGCGGCATTTGGAGAGAGGAAAAGTGAGAGGTGTACGGCTGGCGCCAGGCGAACGCTCTTTCTCCCTTGCCGTGCGAGGCGTTGGCTCTCACTCCGTTTCTAGGCCACTAAAAATATGAACCGAGGTGCTTCCGGTGCGCATACTTTGATGCTGGCTTCATGGAAGACCCACTCGGTGGAACGAGGGGTACCGAAATGGGAGGAGAATGGAGATGCAGAGATTCTTAGAAGCTTATATGTCTGGAACGCTTCTGTCGGAAATGATGGCGTACAAAGGGCAGAAAACGAGGACAGCAAGGTCACAGAGCCATATTGCATACTTTGTATCTGATTAACACCCACAAACAGAGATATAGAGAGAGAGAAAGACAGGACGGGTAACCAGAAAAGAAAATGCAGTTTGCTACCCTAGAATTGGGAACTGGTGAGGGGTAAATAGAAAGATAAGAGAGTGAAGGGAGAGAGGGGAGAGTGAGAGATGAAGCACAGACACAAGATCACAGCCGGTCACGATCACAGCGCGCTATCAGGGCACATGATCACCCTCAGCAAAACAAGCACCAATTCAGGATACAGCAGCTTGTGCATATTTGTCATCCTTAAAAAAACTGTAGCTGTGCCTTTGTCGTCCCCTGCTGCGATGGTTTATGAGGTCGGCATTCCGAAATACCTTGCTCTGATAATGGGCTTTCATCAAATCGAGCTAGCGCAATTCAGAGCGATCGCATTTGATTAAATAACGCACTAAAGTCACCACGTGAGGTGTGGAGCTTACATAACGGATGAATATACAGTGTCCACACTTTCGTTGCAGACACCAAGCGGATTTTTGTTTGTTTTTTCAGCGTACGCTGATGAGCAGCAGACGCTTGTATCTGAGGTTGTGCGGGGCAATTCCCGTTCAAGCAAGTTTCAAAGTTCTTACACTGTTCCTAGCATACCATGTTCCCTTTCTTTCTTTTTCTATGTCTCTGCAAATCCATGACGATCACTCAGTAGCTGCGTCGCACGACTATCGCCCACTTCGCCGACGCGTTCGCATCGTCGGTAGCTGTAACTGCGACGGACGTACGGCGCCTACCTCGCTTGACAACCTGAAAACGCGACTGAGGCACAAGCGGTCTGATAGTGATTGAAAGACAAGTACTTTCAGACTTGACAACCCTGCAAACAGCCGACACGAGGTGCCTGCGGGCACAAATCTGAGCCACTATGCCACAACTATAAGAGACACATATACTAGAACGCACGCGTAAGACTGCGGTGTCGAACCGTAACAGAACAGAGGAAAAAAAGAATACACGTTATTTTTGCGTGAATTCCAATAATTCCAAACTGCTTGATTCCGGTCTATTTCCCTGAACCTAAACAAAAAAAAAAATTCAACACCTTGTATTAGACGTACAATAGCCGCATTGCCATCTTGCAGCCGAGGCAACCAAGCGGCTCTGACGAAACGAGCTAGCGTTTTCTGGACTGCCGTATTAGAACTTTCGATCACCAAACAACGTGGCCTGAAGACGAGGCTCAAGCGAATAAGGAAATATTCACATTAGAAACAGCGCAAGAAAATGTATAGACACGCAAGCAGACAGGGCACACCAAACTTTCCCAGTGTGCCTTACCAATCGCCGATGAACGAAACGGCTGGGGATAAATTTAATAATCACAACAAACCTTTAAGTATAGTTTAGGAAGGCCATCACAATCTTTCGCAATACGTTACTGACAGAGAACCCCCAACCGAACGCGTAACGAGGAACAGATCATGATGATACGCCGTATATGCGCACCCCACAAAGCTGGATATAACCATTTTTTTTATTTTTTTTTTTTTCTTGACATAGGAGAATCTGGGATAAACGTGTGTCTATACGCTCTGGACAACCAGTATAAACACTCGCGCAGCGCATAAGAGCCCGTACAGGTTCCAGCCGCGAAGCCTATAAAGCGTTCGATCCAACAAACGACGGAATCGGGGCACGAGCCGCGAAGCGCGGAGCCAGAGTAAACAGTGCGGTTTATATCCGGCCACAGCGGCGCCGAAGCTTTGAATGCGAATCCGCGGTGACGTTGAACTCCAGCTGGCGTAAACAACGCGCGGTGCCGCGTAAATACTCCGTCCACACTGCCGGCCCTCGAGAGAACGTGGGGGGAAAGGACATTCTTGGCACGGGCCTCGCAATTAAAACACAACACAGCGAGACCCGACTCCATCAAGCGACGCGGGGTCGCGCCAGTCTTAGCATAGCTGGAGCACGTGCTCCCTGGCGCGCTGTCGAGGAAAAAAAAAAAGAAAGAAAGGCCGCGCGTTTAATTGCCGGAAGATGCGGCAGGCTCACGTCACATAGTGTACAGCACGTACCAAACTGCGAGTTTCTCAAATGGAGAGTGTGAAAACCATTATATGTATATACAGTCGAAACCGGATATATCTAATCTGAAGGGGATCAGAAGAAAGTTCGATATATAGGTAATTCGATATATAAAATAACATTTTTATACAAAAGCTTTCAAGGGGATTTCACTGATGTTCGTTATACACAATAATTCGTTATATGCGGGATCGATATATCCGGGTTCGACCATGTATACGTCTATATACAGGGTGTCCCAACTATCATGCAGCGAGATTTAAAAATATGCAAATGCCACGTAGCTGGACAGAACCAAGGTAATGCTGTTTTGCGGTCGCTTGGAGATACTCGAGTATTTTTTTGCATTCCGCCTAATTAGATAATTAGTCGTAATTAATTGATCAACTTCTCAAATATTATAACTAGATGAAAAGTGTAAATGAGAAAATTGGAGAGCAACATGAGAAACTACCGATACAGCTTTCTGGTGCTCAATGCGTGCTACATAAAAGTGTTTTTCCAAGAGTGAAAATGCACGCAAAATTGACGCGCGACTGGCCTATTCCGACGGGGGCAGAATGCAAAAACGTTCCCGTACCGTGGATATACAGCGTACACGTTGAAGAACCGCAGGTGGTCAAAATTAATCTAGAGAAACCTACAACTGCTACCCTCATAGTCCGATTTGCAGCTTCCGGATTCTAAACCCCAAAATTGTATTAATTAAATACGCTTACCAATATAGCCCATAGCTTTGCTCACGCCTGAAGAGGGACATCGCCGATGGTTAAGCTCACTCGCGTGCACGTGTCCGCCCATGAATTAAAAAAATTATCATTATTTAATTATTGGCTTGACTTGTGTGGATTCATAATTTGACTGAACCTTGAAAACGCATCGAGGAATGATTTTTCTCTTTTTACTTGTCTCATTTGGACCGCAGTTTATCGGTAACGCAAACAAAAACCGAAATCGCAAAAGTCGGCTTGAAAGACGCTGGGCGGTCAGGAAGCAAACACAGCTAAACAAGCAGAGAGAATCGTTTGCCAAGGTCGGGTACCGAGTAGACACTTGTGCCGCTTACGTGCCGTGTATCACGTAAGCCCTTCGTTGGCCAGCAGCAGTATAGCATATACGTTCACGCAGCACTCTCCCCTGCGGCGTTCATCATCCTTCTCGGCTCATCGCGGTCGTCGGTGCGGGCTTATTTTTAGCTGCTACCCCCAAGGGGGTGCGGCGAAGGACAGCTTCAGAAATAAGTCGACAGACAATCGGCTCGAGGGGCGTGGTGTGGGCGAGCGGCCGGAGCTGAACATCGATGAACACCGGGCGACTATATATAGAGAGAGCAGGAGCGGAACGTGCGATATGCCTGCTGCAGGTGATATGCACTTGCCGGCTTAAGAACACTTGCTTGGGTTGACACCTCTAGCGAACTCCATAATTTCACGCGGGTAGATTCAGAGGAAACGACGTGGTCTCGGTCAACTTCACGATATTTCCATTTAGCCTACTGTTCTGACTAAGCCCCCCCCCCCCCCCCCCCCCCCCCGGCATTAGATTACCATATGGAAGTGTCATGTTCGTACACAGCTTTTTGCAAGAGTTGTCTGGGCGAAACTTTGCCATTAGACGTTGCTTTCATCTCAGGCATCCAGAGGCAGTGCGTGAAAGAGAAAACCGAAAGCCACGCGAAGGTAGCCTTGACGTGGCTGAATTTAGTTCCTCGGAGAGAAAAGTTCTAGAGAGAGAAAGGAAAAAAAAAAAAGGTAATAATAATCACCATGGTCCAAGCACCACCATCTATCATGCAGAGACGATTGTTCTATCAACACAGCTAACCAGGAGGATAACAGCTTGCAAGCTAAGGACGAATTAACAGACAATTCAAAGCGTTGGAATCAATGTTTGAGCAATGGGTTAACCAAATGACTCGTGGGAAAATCTGTAAGGTTGGCGATGTTCCTAGAATGGAACGTTGGCACCCATTTCTGGATCACAATCAGTGTATTGAAGTCAGCACTCATAAGATAAAAGTACAGAGTCCTGTAGTTGGAAACTGAACTGTGACCGCCAACCCATCGTCGCGGGTGTCATTATTTTGCAAGTTTTGGAGGTACCCTTTTGGTGCGTGTTTTTTTTTTTTTTTTTTTTGGAGGGGGGGGGGTATTTAAAAACCTTTTGGGGTTTCTAATTGTTTTTTTTTAATGTTTTGTGTGTGTGTGTGTGTGTGTGTGTGTGTGTGTGTGTGTGTGTGTGTGTGTGTGTGTGTGTGTGTGTGTGTGTGTGTGTGTGTGTGTGTGTGTTGTGTGTGTGTGTGTGTGTGTGTGTGTGCGTGTGTGTGTGTGTGTGTGTGCTGTGTGTGTGTGTGTGTGTGTGCTTGCGGGTGTGTGCGTGAGTGTGTGTGTGTTTGAAACATGGAGAGCTTAAAAAACAAGCAACTCGCTGTTTTTAGCTGCAAAAAAAAAACGCTGCTACGTGTGTAGGGAACGTACGAAGTAAGTCTTGAAAATTTACAGGGAGTGCGGTCCCTTACCTACTCTGGTTCCTAAAGGAGTCGTCTGTTTGTAGTCAATAAATTAATAAAAATGTATTATTTATTGAAGCGCATTGTACAAAGCTTGCACTGCAGTGGCCATGACACACACACACACACACACACATATAATATATATATATATATCGTGTAAGTCACAGAGACCCGCTCGGGCTTTGCGCATGAGTGGAATCCTCAGTCCAAGACGCGGCGAAATGAGTGCCTCAATTGAATTGCTTATCTCTGACCTTTTATTACGATAGTAATTATATAGACACTCCTGGCGCATTTTTGCCGTCGTCGTCGCCGTGATGTTCCGTATAAAGTCCAAGGGGAAATAACACTGTCGCCACGCGCCGCATGCTGTATGTGCGAGTGAAAGCTTGCGAGGGGAGCCGACGATCGCGGCTCAATCTCGCGCGCGCAAGGGAGGAAAGCGGGAAGGAAGCGCGCCGTCTTCCATCGCGCAAAAGGCACCGGGGGAGAGAGGGCGGCGTTGTACTATGCCAGCAACTGCGTACTGCGCGGCCGCGCGCGGTCCCGCGGGCTCTATCTTGAAAGCGACCTGCGTTGCAGGCATAGTCTAGTTGCACCGACGGCTCATACCTTTGTGCGTGCTGCGTTCTCGCCGCTCAGTTTGCGTTGACGCGATAGACAGCACGAAGGTCACTTCGCTCGCTGCTGCTGCCGCGCTTCCTCACGTGAGCCAGCGTTCTGACAGCGAGTGTCCGCGGTCATCGAGTGTGATGTGTTCATGTTTGCTTGTACACGTTTACATCATGCTAGTTAATTTAGTTAGTAAGCAAATGTTTACAAGTTTATACGGCTGATAAAACTACTATTCTTACTTCGTATGGCCGCCTACTAATTTGCTATCGCAATCGATGCTTCGCCTTTCGGGCGAAACTGCGACATTTTTTCAGTAGATAATCAATCCCTTTACATTGTATAGACCTACAGATATACAAATAGCTCGCACGTACCGCGGTGGACACGCACACCGACGTCGCCGCGCCTAGCTATAATGGAATATTAGTAACCAAAGAACGTCGAAAGTTCAGCGCCTCAATCGCATCGCTGCTCATCCACAACTTAATTCCGCCTGGGCTGCGGCGTCGTTACATCATCAGTAAACAAACTAAAGAATGAAAGCTGATTACACCACAAAGTACCGCGTGAAACCTCCTGCGCAAGAGATACGTAATAAATGCACATGTGCAGTCGCGTTCAATATGAGCTGCAACACGGCGGCGCCCATGGTCGAAGGGGCCCCAAGACAGCGCGGGGGCGCCGAACAAATGGTTTAATAAAAACCAGTAATTGGAACGGTGTTTTCTTCAATATTTCGTACGTCTACGGCCCCCTGCAGTCTTGGGGCCCATTCGACCACGTGGGCATCGCGTTACAGCTCACATTGAACGTGACTGTACGTATATATTCAACTGCGTCAGCTAGATGGCTAGCACTTGTCGAGCCTGCTTTCGGGGCTCCATGCAGCGTCGCTGAGGCCGATGTTATTTCGGACTCTCTCTGGGCCAGACCGCGCGAAGGGACTGCGTGGCGTGCCTATATTTAAGAGCCACCTTATAGAAAACACACGCACGTGGCGTTCGCGCACTGGATCAAGTCAGAAGGCGGGGAGCGGAGGGGCTGTAGATGCGCGCTCTTCCCCGTCTCATGAGCCCGCTATCAAGACGGTTCCCAGCCGCAAGCATACGTACATGCGTCGCACACGTTCCCTCCTTACATTCCCTCTAGGTCGCGTTCCGTGCGACCAAGAGGGAATGTAAGTTTTACAGGGAGAAAAGTAAAAGGGGACTCTCGAGCAATTGTGGATAGAACAAGATTCTAGAAACGTGCAGGGTTGGAGCGTGAAAGATGCTCGCGTATACACCAAAGTGCCTTGAGCGGCCAGTAACGCGGCAATTTTGCGTGCATTCGCGGGTTTCTTTCACGCTCGGAAAAAAAGCACTTATGTAGCACGTATTGAACAACAGAAAGCTGTACCGGGAGGTTTTCATGTTGCTCTAGAATTTTCTCATTGACACTTTTAATCTAACTATAATATTTGAGAAGTTGATTGACTAATTATGTAATTAGGCGGCATGCGAAAAATAGTCTGAGTATCTGCAAGCGACGGTACCTTGGTTCTGTCCAGCTACGTGGCATTTGCATACATTCAAATCTTGATGCATGATAGTTGGGACACCCTGGCGCTGCATCGAGACGCACTCATCGACTGGTCTCAAACGCACGGCGCTTGGATTTATAACGCGGCTCAACTCACTGAAGCTGCTCCTTATATCGCTTGCGTTACTCAATTCAGTAAGCGTGACTGTCAGGATCGAGGCATTCAAACGCAAATCAATGCACTCATGAACTCACTATTTAGAACCCCGGCGACGATTCACTAAGAGGGAAGAAAATATAGGGGCACACTAAAGAGAGATACATATTGCCTCAGTAAAAAAAATATATATAGTAACATAGTAGAGCACATAATTTCACGAATTTTCATTTTTGAAGTTCGCGCAGAAACCACCAAACCTGTGATATCAGTGTGACGTAAAAATTTCACCACACTTACGCAAATTTCAACTATTTTTGTGCCGGGAAAGTTTACAGGTTGATTCTGCACCGACTTTCCAATGCAACGTAATCTTTCTTACAACAAAAACTGACGAAAACAGGCACTGTCAAAATCCATGACATCGGGAAGGGAGGTCTGGTGTGAAAATGACAAGGTGGAGGCGCCACCAGTGTTTTTTTTCTTGCATCCTTTTCTGCTTACGCTTCCGCTCATGGTAAGACAGACCTATAAAGTGTAATAGTATGTCCTACAACTCAACTTAATCTCTCTTTTTATGTGTTCGTTTAAATGTCACAGCAGCATTAACCATTTAAGTAGGCACTGGAAAATTACTCGTCCAGAGCAAATCGCACCTGAAGGTTAGACCCTATTGAGGCAGCGGTGACGTCAGAACCTTCGATACCCTGCATAGTATTGGGTACTCTTCATGCCAAGAAAGCTTACCAAGAGACGACAACCTTAGCTTTTTTTTTTTGATGCATGATGATGCATAACGTCTTTATTTAATTTAGTAATTATCTGGTCTCAGCCTACCCCCACTCCAACCTGTTAATGTTTTTGTGCTTTCTGGCTTACCAAACATCTGCCTATTGGAAAATTTTCAGAACTGTGACCTAAAAGTATGGCCCGACAATTTTTTTTAGTGTTCCCTTAGCTTCCCAACGCAAGCTAAATTACTGCACAAGTCAATGTATGTCTTTTGGTTCATGATAAGTCACATTTGATCTTTTTTTTTTCTCTCTCTCAAAGGAATTGACAGCAATCGGTGTAAAAATGCAGAACATCACCTCATGCAGTCAAATTTATCCTTCTCGTACAATTTTTCAGCCTGGAAAATTTATCAGTAGGTTATCTGTACACATTTGTATGTTAGTATTGTCAAAAAGTTGTAATGATGCTGTTGTTGGTGCCATAACAGGACAGTTCTGAAGCCTAACCGGAAAATGTAGTTCTGGTTGACCGTGCACCGGTTGGGATATTCAAAATGCAGTCATCTGTTCGGAATCATGTGAGTATAGCGTTACCACGCGAGCCGCACAATCACTGGTCCCTCCTTGCACAAGACTCAAGAAACCACTGCACCCATGTTTCCCCACGTCGTCTCTTACACTACTGATTACCGAAATGTACTTCACCTGCTGTGCCATTTTCCCTGACCTATCTTCACTTACAAGCAGTCAGACTGTCTACATTGCCAACTCCTAGAGCGCCCTCCTTTGTGACGCTCGTAACACAGTCGGGTTGTACTAGACTAGTGCACTGTTCACAACACTACCAGCTCCGCAGGCCATCTTCCTCCTCCACAATGCCTGTAACTTATGCCCTGGTTACACTGATCAAGTGTACAATGCACAGACATTCAAACTAAACAATGCGACCGCGCAATTGTTAATAGTTGTGAGCTTTGTTCACATTACTATTTCATCATAGATGCACGATCATGCTTTTCACAAATATCCAGTTGTCACGATACCTATATTCAGTTAACCATCCATCAATGCCAAGCTTACAATTGGAACTCCGATTCGTGCCATCCTAATTATCCAATGTGATGCTGCAACTAAGTCGTTACCCGTGATGCCATGTTCTACAGTTGAATGTTCTGATGCCCCGCCACCACTACCACTGACATTTTTGTTCACGAGCTTCAACTCGCAGAAGGAAGTTTTCTCAAAAGGAAAAGGTTGCACGTTTGATTATTGCTTAATGGACATGTATATAAGTGTACTAGATAAGATAACACCAGTGACAAACAAGCACAAGAAAGAGATACAGATACAGACAGGCCCGATTGTCAAAAATTTTACTAAAAGAATTGCCAAATACTTTAGCAATGCAAAAGGGGTATGCAAATCAAGACTTCGGACAGACCTGTTGACAATGCTTTCCAATAAATCAGCCGTTAGTAAAGGTTGCTTGCGTTCACCTCTATGAGCGTTTGTTACTGGTGCTATTTGTGGGACAAGTTTATGTTCCTGCGACCATCCTGCCCATCCTATCCTAGTTGATATGCAATCCGCAGCAGACTCATACATTTGTTTGAATAGCTAACAGCATCACTAGCCACATTCAGTCTTTGATATTTGCATGGATAAAACTCAACTTCACAGCAGATGTAAACCACACACAAAAAAAATGGCTGCATGTGAGCCTACCATCAAAAATGAACTGCTGTGCTTTAACAGGACGCTGCCAAAAAACTGTTATTAAAATATATCTTGTGCAGGCAAGACTGCTTCCTTATGTGAGTAAGTACTCAGCGTGTGCTAATGCATCAATTTTGAAGAGGCCCTGAGGCTCTCTGTTTCATATTTCTTGTGCTGATATTTGTTGAACCTTCATAATACCCCAGTGTTCTTGTTGCACCAGCATGCTTTGTTTCACCATGCAAAATTTTAACTGCTACTGGTCACTTTCTATAAACTGGAAGACCAAATTGATGAGCACATCTGCAAATAGCAGGCACTGACGCAAAATGCTAAGGACATATAGACTGTTTTCTGGCTCTTGTCAGATTGCAAACATCTTGCTATGTTCATTGCATGGCTTTGAATAAACCTGAACAACAAATTAAAAAAGTCTCACTTAACCATAAGCATTCCATGCTATAGTATTTAAAATTAAAAGCCCTGAGCAATACTTCTACTGCTTCCGCGAGAATAACATAAAAAAGCTTTAGGCTGACACCAGAAAAGTTTCCTTGTGAATGCAAGAATGGAGAAAGACTTTATAGTATGAAGATGAACATCAAACTTGCCATATGGGTTGGTGGGTGTTTCAGTTCAGGAAAAGTAACCACTGGTGAGCCTTTTTCATAGGAAGTGTAGTTGGAAGTGAACTAAAGCTCAATCATCAAGGATTGAAAACCTTAGCCATGTAGTCCCCTATACTGATTGCAATAAACTCACACATCTGCTCCACATTCATCAACCTACTACTCCAAAACATTGTGGCCCCATGCTCGCGTTTATATTTACACACTGTACCCTGTATACTTATCAAATAGCTGTACTCATTCTGTTCCCTGTATTTTTATAGCCTTTGTATTAGCCTGTACCTTACTCACTGTTATAGCAGCTCAATGTCTTTTTACTTTATTTTTGCTCTAGTTTACTTTAAATTTGTATGTTCTGAGAATGCAAGACACCCTTATGTGTTTGTGGTCCCCTAGTGTGGTATGTAGTAAGTGAAATGAAAACCATGAGAACCGAAGATGCGGCGCTGCTTTCTGTATTAGCATTCAGGTGTGCAAACGTAGGAGCACTTTATCTGGCAGCACAACAGACATTGCAAGTCATTTTCACTAGGAATGATGTCTCAGTAAAGGCCAGAAGTGCACAATCTTGAGAAACAAAGCCATCTGTGGCACACATTGTCGTTTCACTGTGCGCGCACATTACTTCGCTTGCAGTGAAGCATGCGGCAGCGTACCATAACAGAACCAATGCCTACTTTGAATCCGATTCATAGTGCAAAGACATGTCAAGGTTCTCTGCTTGTTTAACCATGTGAGGGTTCTGTGAGAACAGCGCCAAAGGATGAGGGACAGGGAAAGGTACACATAATGTGTGCACCGACAACACATGTGTTGCACTGCAAGTTCATGTCCGACATACCGCTTATGATGCCACACAACAGATGCTATGTTTAGTGCAAATGCAGCGTTCTTTGGCGCGGGTCTTGCCTGCAACAATATAAACCAGAACCAATCTGCCTGGAATGAAGCTTTATCTGTAGCTTGCCCACTCGCTGAAACATATACCCCTCCTATGGTGAATATTGCAACTCATTCTAGATTGTCTCCCTTTTATTTTGCAGATGTAAACAGGCCATACGGACTCGGAAGCAGGTGAGATGTTACTGACTCTTAGACCTGTTGCACCACTCCCTGTACATAGATTAAAACCTTATTCAGCAAATAGAAAAGCTTACCGAGACTAAAGATAAGACAATGTAAAGATAAGGTGCCTGGGAGTACAGCGTAAAGTATGTCAAGCTTATCTAGGCATCATAACAAGAGTCTTTCCTGGAATTCTGCCATTAGCAACCATTAGCAACCTGAGTGCTCTGCTGGGTCCTGAGAATTAATGAATACAAGCAGATATGAAAAAGAGGGGTCTCCTTAGCTTTTACTAAACAGTAGAGCACATTATTTTGGTTCATTACTTCATTACAGAGAAGGTCATGGCAATAGCTGTGCTGCCTGGAAACAAATAAGACATACCTATCTCTATGCTCAAGCACTTCACTGCATGTTGTGTGTGCACAGTGGTGAAGGTGCAACAAACATGGGTACTGCTAAATGGATTGGTGGAAAGCTAGAGACTCCTCAAATGAAATAGCTAGTGAAGATTCCACAGGTCATTAATGTCATAAAAGGACAATATTAACTCGGTAGTTTTGATCACTCGGAGTAAAAGGGAAAGAAAGTAAAGACAATGCATCTTTAGAAGAATCCAAATCCCTAATTTTGGTAGTGCTCTACCAATTAAGCCACAGCGCTAGATGTTGCCCCCACCTTTATATTTGTGGGTGTCCATGTGAGTGCACTAAAGAAAAACAAAATGTGCGGACCACACATGAGCATCAACAAAAGCGCACCACTGTGTGATCTGGCAACCAAGAGCATTGGTTTTGAAGCCCCTTGTAGTGAATTTATTGTAGTGTATAAAGTTTCTTGTGTGCCTTTGAGTTGAGCTCAGCATGATTTCAATTGCTCTTTCATTTATGAATGAAGCCTAGCAAATAAAAAGTCACCTTGCTGGCTCTCTCCGACGGCCACTCTTTACAGCACAAAATGGACATGCCAAGTGTGATCTCAATATCGTAGTGCCAGATCCATGAGGTTATTCAGCTACACAATTTGTTAAGCACTTGCATGGTGTGAAAACTTCGGCCCTCAGTGGTACTGACATGCTGCAGAATGTGACGTCACGACAATGTAGCGCTGCTGTCAAATGTGCACTCACGGTAATGTTGCTTTATATGCCACCCCATCAACATTATGTGAACACTGCTAATAAGAAGGCTCCGCATAGTCTTACTTGCTACAGCATGCAAAAATCTATAGTTAATGACATCACAAAAAATGCTTTCGTAACACCACACGCAAGCTCGAATTTATGTAGGTAAAGACAGGTCTCCAATGTAGGCCAGTTGGCATGCAGGACTAATTCGCTGCTATCAATGTGATTTTCATCCAACAGTGGCCATCCTCTGCAGAACCCGACGGCTGCCAAGAAGCTGCAGTTCTGACAAAAAAAGATGAAGGGGGCCCCTCTGACAACGGAGCATCGAAAGACGCATGCTCACGAATTCCACTTCGATGGGGCCAGACATGTTGGCCTCACATAGTACCAAGAACATTGTCAGCAGCATGCAAATTAACAACTACAAGAAAAAACTTATTGGCACAAGCGCAGATAAGCCCACAGAGAAGCAGCCACGGAGGAAGCAAGCAGCCTGTTGTTCATGTATATATAAAACGTGTGCCTTACACCTTACGATAATGTTCTGTAGATAGAGCTCAAGCAACCGTCACTTGTTGAACACATGCTTCTGTAAGACTCATTTAGAGGCCTCTTTGAGGCAACTTTGTGCTTGGACGTCATCAGTGTATGTATTGTGCCACATCTCTCATGTCAATAAAACGTAGAGGCTGTCATGCCATCCAGCTAAGGTTGTAGAGAATCAACGTCAAACAAATAGAAAAGCTGAAATAAAATTTGTTATCAATCGGTTATCAATGGTAAATAAATGCTTGTTGAATTATTCTTCACCCAATGAAGCCCAACACTTGTGCTCTGCAAACAACCCACAAGTCACAGTTGCGAGCAACACAATAGTGATGAAATCAGTAGCCTGTCGAAGCTCTCACTTGAGTCTTGTGTTCCAGCATGTTTTAAGGCCAGCTCTTCCTGGTGTAGAAATATGGGCAGCATAGCTCCTCCACTGCAGCCTCAGAGACTGCTGCATAGGGCACAGAAGCCTCGCATCAACAATAATCTACGTTCCCAGACAATGAAGGCAAAATTCAGAATAAGAAGTGTGTGTCAAAATGCACAATTCCTGGTGATCAAAGAACACATCATTTTTTAGTTTGCTCTACCGTATTTACTTGATTGGTGACACGCGGGCAATTTTCACTGCCAGAAATGAAAAATGCTGCGCCCTCCATTTTGACATGCATCCCAACTTTGAGAAATTATAAACGTGAAGCCCTTGATTGTTCAGGCAGCAGTATTTCATGGTGAGAGAGAGAGAGAGTTATGACAGTTTATTTTTACTTTAAAAATAAAAATGTTTGTATCCGAGCTACAGTTGGTCTGAAATTTGAAATATTGCATTTTGTAGACAATGACAGCCTAACTGTAGATGGTTTCACATGAGCAATAACACAGCGAGTGTGTGGCCCCAGGAAACTTCCTGTCTCGTGCCTTATCAGTTGACTAGACCCTAACAAAAATTGCTCAAATATACAGACAGTCTCATCTTATGGTTTTAGATAAAATAAATATCCATAATGCTTTAAGAACCATAATTTTCCTATAGCTAATGGCAAACTTGACTAGTATAACGGTGGTTATGTACAGAAATAAAGCACTCCTGCTACTCACCATTGTCTTCTTTTTGCCCGCTATATTTAGCGGGCAAAAGGATCTATAGCATCTAAAATCTACTATAGCCTAACGAAGTTAGAGAGCGGGCAAAAAGCTATCGTGGCTCCTAGAGCAGCAGCAACAAGCAGGCTGGATTGTATTGGATTACAGAAATTTTTAATAACAATCGTGGTTGGTTTTCACTATTGCAATTTTGATTTTTTACTTGAAGCTAAAACATTTCCAGAAAGAAAATTCAAAGATCTCTAGGTGGATGAATGCGAAAGCATTGCGACGTCTCTCCAATGACTCCTCAGCCTCGTTCGCGTACTTGCTTGGACTTGTGTTGTCTGTACTTACGTCATCCATCGGAGCACACGACAGAACTCACCAAAATCACCGCACTGACTGACAGCGCCATAACGTGCGGCGCTATAAGTAGACTGGCCATACAGTTGCCACTTCCCAGCAACTGAGCTTATGCAATCGTAATCTTTACCAGGAAACACTTGCGGTGAACACTATGCACGAAGGTGAACTTTCTGGTTCTTTTTTTTTTCTTTCCCCACACGGCCGGCGCCACCGCAGATGCGCGGAGGTGAGCACTATCTGGTGGTGCTTCAAGGAAGCCAGCAAACCCGTGCCATGCGCCTCCCATTGATTGGCTGTGACCACATGACATTTTGCAGCATCTCCGGCCACGTCGCTGGATTTCCCACTTCACGAGCCATATAATGCTTTCGCATTAAGAAGTGCACTTCGAAATCTAGTAAATACGGCAACAATCATCACTTCAAGATAGCAGCCAGTGCATTATAATGCTTGTGGCAAGTTTAGCTGTGCTGGTCCTGTACGAGCTTTACCAGCTAGAGCCAGATTTTTACTAATTTGCACGGCAGTAATGTGCAAATTAACATAATTTCCTTGACAAGATTGCTTCTCAGGTTTATTTGCTGCTGCATTTGGCAGCATGCCCAATGTATCCAATATGGACTCGCAAGAGAATGCAGAGACCTTACAAGCAATGCTTCACCTGAGCCCATCTCTGTACTGAGTGTCATTGTATACCACAGAGGAAGGAAACAAACTTTTCCAACTGCAGTGCAAGCATGGACATACGAATTTCTGCACAATAGTCCCAAACAAAGCTCACACGTGCTTGGTAGATGTTCTTGTAAACATCACATTTTAGTACATACTCTTAGTAAAATGACACAACACTTAATAAAAACTCACGCACAAAGCATTTATTGATTCACACCAGGGTGCTCGCAAACTATTGTACGTATATGTACACACAAGAGTAACACCTTCAAACACTTGTTTAAATGTGTGATTATTACATGCTTTGCTGAAGCACCATCGTGTTTTGTTCCCCCCCTTCCCCGAGTGTGAGACACAGGCGAGTGCACACACCTTATATATTATGTACACTTTGCAACCTCATTAAGGAGACAGACACCTCCAAGAACCAAAGCCATCTGTCCAGCATCCTCGATGGAGGTACTGCTTTGGTTTGTCACTGTGCACGGCGCGTTCCTTAGCCAAAGAGATAAGATAGGAATAGACACGCAAGAGAATAAACGAAAACAAACAATAACCTTGAAGAGAACCACTCTGACACATTACAGTTGTGAGACGCGACATGTTGGAGTCCATTCCCATGATAGCTGGCTTTACCTGGAAAGTGCACTGACACTGTTGTTCAACTAACTGCTCAATACCGAATCAAGCTGATCAACTTGCATGCTGAAGAGAACTGAGAATAGCGGACGAAATGTTCAGCATTAACAACATTCACAGAAACAAGCAGTCACACCTGACCTGCCACAAGGTGCTCGTCACAGACACTTGTTAACTTCAGCTGATGTCGTCAGCACATCTTAAAATAGGAGCGGTAAAAGAAAATTACTCTGAACTCTTAAGAAAGACATGTGAATGTGCAATGTTTCCTGTATAGATGCCGATCCTGTTTGAGGCTAACTTGATGCTAGTTATGAGAATGATTGTGTGCACCAACATACACGCAGGTCTGCAAAAACTCTTCTTAAGGCTAACTCTGCTTTCAGATCAGACAAGGAAACACTTCAAGCTGTATAACAGAGGTCGCTGGTTATCGACAACTGTTTCAAGTGTGCTCCTAAGGAAAAAAATTGCAGATGTCGAGAGGCAGGTATGGTGATGAGTGCAAGGTGCTTTGTACAATGTTGTCCAAGTTTATGATGTAGAAGTGCAAAGTGATGGCATGTCCACATTTCACTTACAATGCTACTCAACCTGTCATAGCTTCCGTAACAGCTTCCCAGTTTACCTTTTGGCACAAGTAACAGCTCTAGGAGATCTTCAGTACATAAGCCAACAATGTACAGTATTTTGCAGAGGTAATATACAAATGAACTGTACAAGAAAATTTTATGGCTCATGAGACAGGCCTAGGCATAGACTCAATCTATGTCACGGCATTAGCTGCTTTGGGTAAGCCACAACGCATTGAAATATATGAGAGTTGCCCTTATTGATCACAAAGAAGTAAATTCCTGTGATATGCATATAGCCATGTTCCAAATGAAATGCGAGACATGCACTTACTGATTATGCAAAAGTAAATTTTTATGACACTCATCCTGCCACGATTCAATGTTCGGCAAAACATGACCACTGACTCAGCCCCCAATACCCCCAGGTACCTTAGCTGCATCTGACAGCTGTGTCAAAGCCTCATGGCAAGAACTGCTCCGAACTGAAGCTTTAAAGGGAATCTAAAGTAGGTTCGTACCCAAACAACAGTATCTAGTTGACAAAGTTGAGGCACCCCACAATAAATACGACACATGCAGAACATTTAAATGTATATAATGGACTGAAGAGCAAGACAATCTCTCATTAGTACAGCCAACTTCAGACAACAGTGTCTAGCCTATCCCCTGGAACCATGCAATGTAGCACTGTATACTGTGTCTTGAAGTCAAAAGGAAGTTGGTGTTTTTAAAGGCTGTCAAGGCTTTAGCGTCATTTGCCTTACTGCACATGCACTCTGGTCCAGAGCATGCCTATGTTCAGCTTGGGGGGGGGGGGGGGGATGGCAGCTGTGACAATGAGACACTTGACAGTGCTATGCTTGACAGCAAAACCTGAACATCAACCCAGGGCCCTCTTATCACACATATCGTAAGTGCAGTGTGTGACATGATTCACACTGCATCCACAGGATGGCACACAGGTGGTTCTTTGCCCAGTGTGTCAAGTTCACCGCCTGACGGCTGAACGTCCAACGAGAAATGAGCTTACCTATCAGCCAAACAACTGCGCTGTACAAGAAGTGGATTATGACATGCAATAACAGCCTCTAACCACAGACCCCTGAGAGCACAATTTCAACGTTCCTTTTCTATGTACAGATTTGATGACGGGCAGAACAGTTGCAAGTTGCAACCAGACAACAATTTGCTTGGCGCCATACAAAGAGGTCCACTTTGCAGAGCCTGACGTTGTTCGGTGAGAGTTTGACACTGCCTTTCAACATATGACACTTAGTTGACACCATGTTTCCAGGAGTAAAGTGAAAGGGTGTTCTTAGCGAGGGCAGCCAGACCCCAGCCGAGGGGAGTTGTCACAGGGCACACATCCAGCACAGGGTTGGTGACTGGCAGTTGGTGAATGCGCTTGCCCGATGAAGCATCCCACACAAGAACCTGCGCAGATAGGGTAACTTTGTGCTTTCTTTTTCTTCCACTGTAGCTTAAAATAACACCAGAGGCTAAAAATGAAGTTGTACAACACCAACATCAATGTCACAGGGTATGAGAAAGTCAGGAAAAAGCCCTGACTCACAACTCAATTCAGAAACGTACACGTGCCCAAAGTTGTTAATTGGCAGCTGACAGCCCCGATGGCTGCCCTCGCCAGCGCCCGTCAGCACAGTGGATTCGGGTTTCGGAAGGTTGGTAGGGAGACAGGAGAGAGGCGCATGAGGCTGCCAATATGGTGAAGGCGTATGTGCACGTGGAATGCAGGCAGGTGCGACAGCTTGAGTTCTGTTTTTTTCTTTTTCAAGATTTTGCATTTCTTTTCCCTTCGGCAGACACACCCAGTAGCCAAATTTATTTGTTAAAACCAATAACACGGCATATGAACAGTATAATAAGCTGTTTATTTTACCATAGAACACACAAAAGTTAACGGTGCCGCAGCTACTCATCGATTTTTTGGACTTCCTAGGAACCGCGAAAACGTCCGAAAAATCGGGCAATCTAAAAAAACGAATGCATGCCTTTTACTGCCCCCAAGGGCTCAAATCACCACAGGCACGTCCGAAATGGCTCAGAAGAAATGCCAGTACACTTATTAGGTGTATCGGTGCTCGTACTGTGACAAGAGACGGCAGATGCAAGCGTGTATGATTAAGGAATACATACTGTGTCCCGTGACAATTGCCCTTCGCCACTCTTGGTATGCTTCACCGCAATACTTCGCATATGCTTCACCGCGTAACACTGCTGTACTGAGGCAAAGCTGACTTTCGGGAACTGGCATTATGCAACGCATCGTGCTTTCCGAGCTTCGAAGCCACTGGCAAGGATTACAAAGGCGGAGTCAGAGCCATTGCTGATAGCAGCAAATTCTTTCAATGCAATATGGCACCGAGCAAGAAGCTTGGTAGTGAACGTCGAAGCAGGTAGGCCTACCGTTGCCGCGGTGGTGGCTACGGCTGCCAGCAGATCTGCGTGTGAGAACGCCTGTTTCAGGCGATGAGATAATCAAAATGGCAGTGGTGGTGGCTTTGATAACGCTGTTTCAGATCTGCAGTCATGGCAATAAGTCCAGAAAATCTGACAGTGAAGTGTTTTCGCGTACGAAATTTCAGACATTCTTATACGTTGACTCTACATGGGGTACGTGGCAGTGCCGCGAAGGTGTCTGATTATCGGGCATGTCTGGAAAATCGGGCATCCGAAAAATCGGCCGTGGACTGTACAGTGCAGTCCACTTATAACGATACCACATATAACGATATATCGGTTATAACGATCAGTCGACATAAGATTGTCAACTTATGCATTAGGGCTATGACAAAAAAAAATATATATATATAACGATATGTTATTCACCGCATATCGGATATAACGATCGAAATTTTGCTTCTGGGCAGCGTTTTTCATGCAGAATAATCGTGAAATTTGCGTTCCTAAGTTGCCCTGAATCGAGACGGGGCAAAAGTTTGCCTACGCGAGTTCGTATCTGCCGCCATTACCACGCAGCGCATCCCACCCGTGCGCCGATTGTGAACGAAAGCCACGGAGAGCATCGCAAGTTGGCGCAGCGTGCACAAGATGACGCCAGCAGCTTCGCGTCTGCGTCGCCGGTGGTCGTGCGAGCGTACAGAGAGGAGGGGGAAGAAAGCGATAAGCAAGCGGCGCCTGCGCAGCCTACGCTCTCAGCGAGCGTGGAAATGCGCCGCGGAAGAAGTGGGAGGTGCACCGACGAAGTGCAAAGCTGTGTCTCTCAAGACAAAGCTGCAAATTTTGCAAGACTAGAAGTACGAGCTCGCGCAAGTCGATGATATCGACGATTACGAAAACCGGGAGCACCATGATCACGAAGGCTAGAAGCAGTGGTCATGCCGATCAACGGAAAAAGCAGGCCTCGTGCGCCCGGACCAAACTCCCATGGACGAAACCAACACGGTGGAAGCCGCTGACATTACCGAAGTCTGGGAGCACGTCGCTACTGATGATGAAATAGGAGGTGCTTCAATGAAGGAGTTTCCGAGTGCAGATAGTGCTGCCCCGTTCTGCAAAGAGATCTCCGACGGGGCGATCGTTGTAGCGACAGATGGTGGCGTTGTGCGATGGAGGCGACAACAGCAGCGGCAGTGACGAAGAGATTAGCAATGGCCCGTTTTTGACACCGACCCCGATGTTCACCCAAAGTGAGCTGTCGTCGATCGCTCATTGATTTCATGCACACTAAATTACAGCCGCCAGAGTTCGCGCAGCAGCTGGACACGATGCACACGGCGGTTGCGAATCCGAAACTTCTGCGAAAGCATTCTATTTCAGTACGCCTAACGATTGAGACGCTATTTAGAGGTATAAATAAACGTTTTATTTTTCACTGCCTACTTTCTACAACGTCGATTTTTTATCACAAGTGGCAAATTTGGTTTTGAGACGGCAAATATATACGCGGTGTTTTTTTTTTTTCTTATGGCAGTCCAGATGTAGCGATGATCGGTTATAAGGATCGGATTTTTCGTTCTTCTTGATATCGTTATAAGTGGACTGCACTATATATATCCAAGTATTGCTAAAACTGGTAATGTTAAGTGGGTTCGACTGTACTTCTTTCACTCTAATTCAAATGTTTTGATGTCTGTCCCCTCTTAGTTTTTTTCGTGCAACCCGGTTATAACAACGCAATTTTCTTGGCACCTAAACATTGTTATAAGCAGGATAAAATGTATAGCAATTCACAATTGGGTGCACAGCATTCACGGACAGTTACTGGGACGGTGTTCTCATGAGATCACCTTCGGGGGTTACGATCATTTTTTGGAGACCTCGCGTAACTCAGCACCGAATGCATCCACGTTCCTGGCACCGTGCCAAGCGTGCTATCTTCTTACAGTGCCAGGAACGTTACTGGCCATATACTTCGACACGTCCAGAGCCGAGTCACGTGAGACCTCGTGAAAGCAATTGTATTCCCAAAAGTAATCGTATGGGAACACTACCCCTTCTAACTGGGATAACTAAACTGAATTTGCATGACAGGGACATACTATCCATATAAAAGAAAAAGGAAAGAATGTGTGGCTCTCTTTGAGCGGTACACAGAGTGCTGGTGCTTGCACGCCAAGTGCAATACTACTTCATACCTGTTTGTACGACTCATCACCAGCTACAGCCCAGAAGTTGGCAGCATCATCAGGGTCGAGGCAGATGCACGATCTCGACAGCTGCACCTGAGTGGGACCTCCGTTGAACACATGGACAACATTGAAGGCACAGCGGCTGCCTTCATCTGCCATCGGGAAGAGCATGTTGCATATCTGCACGGAATGAGTGTTGCCCAGGTTGAACAAACTGACAACTATTGAAATTTTACGGTAAAATGGTGCTTAATCTAATTATCTGCATATGCTCTCACTGTGAGGCACTGTAGGAGTGGATACAAAAAGTCAACATGTAAAAAGCATACACAGTGCAAAGCGGCGAATCAACAAAGTTCGCATGGGAGAACGAACATAATAATTCAGAACTTGGGAAGCCGCACATCCAACAGGCGACACAACAGGCGACACAACAGCCTTGACTACAGCCTCTTTCTTTGCCAATGTGATGGTCTTTCGCTTACGATTTCCACTTGGCTCGCTCATATTGCAGAGAAACTGGCAAAACGATGTTGTGGTTGAAGGGAACAGCTAGCTTGCTACGATGCAAATGAAGTGCGTCATTTTCGAGGAGCATGCGGCTTGCGTACAACACGATGTTCCACCTATGCAGCTGGGACGGTATTGGGCGACCTCCATAACATTCGGAGATATAGTAGTTTCACTTTCATGAGATTTTGCGAACCCATTGAAGTATATGGCCAACAGAGCTTGGCACAGCGCCAAAAACACTGTCAGTCATATACACGGATGCATTTGGCTCGTGAAAGCAAAACTATCTAATTTGCCGTCCTCCCCATGGCTGCCTTGGCCCCGTTATGTGAGCAAAACGGCTTGGCTTGGCTGGCGTGCAACCAGCTCGTGCTCGTTTCACGCAATCTTGGAGGTCATGCCTAGCTGCATCAGCCAGCGCAGCGTGCCACAGTGACAGAGAGAAGTGGAGACACTGGTTCCGTAGCGCGCTGATCGCCATTATGACTGAACTGTTCCAACTCACCAAATCAGCACTCTTAAGCTGAATTTGAGTCAGCAACAAAAGATATGGTTTCATGCAGTGTCGACGATATCTTCACACCAGCGGTATGAACCGAAGCAAGCAACGGTTCCACATCCGCTCAAAAATTAAAATTAAATTATGGGGTTTTACGCGCCAAAACCACGATCTGATTATGAGGCACGCTGTAGTGGGGGACTCCGGAAATTTGGACTACCTGGGGTTCTTTAACGTGCACCTAAATCTAAGTACACGGGTGTTTTCGCATTTCGCCCCCATCGAAATGCGGCCGCCGTGGCCGGGATTCGATCCCGCGACCTCGTGCTCAGCAGCCCAACACCATAGCCACTGAGCAACCACGGCGGGTTCCACATCCGCTCCTTTGTCGCAACTGATGGTGTCGCCGGCAGTGGGACGACGCTATCATGAAGAGTGTCGGCAGCAGGGAGCGAATGCTTCGTCTGCCTCTCACTTCAACAGGTCTCCAAAACTCAAGATTACGCAACCTTCAGCACTAAAGGCGCAGGAAGACAGCACACAATGACACGCCATCTCAGCTCCCCCATACTTTGCACATGCAGCCGATTGCCTCTGAAACAGCGCGGCCGGGCTGCATATGTGCTCAGCCATGCTGACAGTCAAGCACACAGAGCCACACTAGAAAAGGAGATGCGCGCCAACTTGCCATGCTCCCCCTTGCCCCCCCTCCCTCACTTTTTTGTCATTGAATTTCGTTATATTAAAGTTCATTACATTGAGGTTTAACTGTTCTTACACTAGCTCCCATGCACTGCTGTGGCAACAACTATCTTGCAACGCAACCCCTGCATATAATGCATGTTGGTGATGACTGACGAAATGATATGTTTGAAGTCAAAAAGCTGAGTTATCTTCGTTTGAGACTAAATATTTTTCTGGCAGAAGACGACATGGACAAGTAAAGAGAGGACCACACGATACACAACGCAAAATTTGATTGAGAACAAGGCAGAAGGAAGTGAAGAATATTTTTGTTGGCATTGTTAGAATAAAAACATACATCATTCTAATGTACGGGATTGGTGCTACAAACCTGCAGGGATGCAGTACTGCTTGTCTCCGCTACCACTCTACACTAGCCGTTTTTTCTTTTTCTCTCTTTCTTCCAGATAGGCCCTGTGATGCCCAAAAATACAACACTACAAATTTTAGCATACAGTAGTTATGATAACAATGCCCCATGCAACAAGAAATGCTTTAGGATACAGAAAGCACCATAAGAAGCAATGGGGGGGGGGGGGGGGGGGGTAGGACCTGTGAGGCCTTTGTGACATCCTAACAATCCGAGATCAAATAGGAGACAGCCAACAGATCACTCACAGAGTGTGTCATGTAGGGAGTCCTAGCACTTGGTCTGCAGCTCATCAGTAGGTGCCGTGTATTGTGCTCGTAACTGATAGAAATGCAGTTGCCTGTAGGAGAAGAAGACAGAGTGCAATCAATCAATCAATCAATTAATGCAACAACTGCAACATGAAGAAAACAAGTCCATGTTCATGTTTTTATACTTGCAAATAAGCATCAATTCCCTGACAACAAATCTGAGAAGCAGCTCATTACTAGCCAATAAACTCAACTGAAACAAACATGTGTTAACTGCATTGAGGTTCAGCCGGTCAACACTACCAATGCACCTGCCACAGGCACTGAAGCTACTGTCACTGTTTCAACAGCATGCGTCACATCTTCAGCATGTTTTCTTGCTCAACAAAAAAGAGCTGCACGGTCGAGGTCTTACAATGTGCCTCACCAAAGTCTGGAATCACTGTAAAAGATCGTGTCAGACAGTTGCAAGTCAAATTTATTAAGCCTTTATACCAGATAGCACTTGAAAGCTTGAAACTCAGTTTGCCATATCCGTCCCATTTGTTCATCCATTCTTCCTCTACACTGACGAGGATGACAACGGCAATAGACACCATCATAAAAGGCATCAACGTATATCTCATCGTCATCAGGACACCTTGTCATCCCCAGCCTCACCAACAGCATTGGTCAAACAAAAAATAAGAAAGCTTTGCAGACCAACACAACAGCCTTGCTTGCACTACATGCACTTCAGCACCAGCAAAAACGCCTGCTGTTCTAGAGAGATGAGATGGTGCTATTGGCAGCGTGCTGCACGTTGCATCAGGCGAAAGTGCAAGAATGCGAAACTACTTCCACTTCTACTCTGCTACTATGCGATCAGCTGTCAGGAACGCAACTAGGTGATTGCTAAAACAATGTGCCTAATTCAGGCAGCAAAATGTGGAATGGTAGAGGGAAGAGGGCTGCAAAAATAGTGACTGGCACATTAAGGAATGGAATCAATTTGTGTAGCCAAGTTCATGGGCCACTGCTACACCAGGACTGCCTGTGTTTCCAGCCCTTCACGATGCACAGCTTTCTTGAAGGATGAAAACACTAACTTGTAAGCGTTGTATTCAGGGTGTCAAACCTGTAGCCATACCCATACCCGAACCGAAAACCGAACCAGAATTGTAGCCGGAACTGAACTCAAACCCGAACCAATATTCTAAGAATGTGCCTTAACCCGAACCAAACCCGAATTTTAAAAAAAAATGGTTACCGGCTTGGCACAAAATTGTTCAAGCATATAGAGTGCTCAATAGATAAGCAAGTCTTCGAAACATTTACTTCTTCAGCCGGCACATCTCCACTAGCAGATCGTTACGACTCACCGAGTTGCGCTCTATGCAAGAATGGCGAGAGACCTATGCGGAGACACTTGCACTTCTGAACTCGGCTATGTCAGTTCTGTCCCACAGCCGAAAGCTGTTTCAGGGGCTCTGCAGAATCACCATTTTTGCTGATGCTACTATTACGAGATAAATGATACTAATACGCACACGCCAGTATACACGGAGTTACGCCAGTATACAAGTAACCAACGAGTTCATCACTACGGCTTCTTGTAATATGAATGCCATCACTATCTCACTGTGCGGCAATAATAGTGCTTAACGGCATGGAAAATGTGCCTTTCATTGCGCACCATGCTTCAACGTACATTTGGCACTTTTCAGCAAATTACAATGTGCCTCGATTTTTCTAAACTTACTTGGGGCGCAATGAGCATGATCTGGATTTTTTGTCTGCACTTAGTCAGCACAAGACTGCGCCACACATAGGTCACCAAACTCACTCGTGAGTCGGCTCACTCAGGCTCAGACCGATCCGCGAGTGTGAGTGAGCCTGGCTGAGCCTGGCCGAGTAGAATTTTGGCTAGTCTGAGTCCAACTGAATCTGGCTGAGTAGAACGCTAGCCAGTTTGAGTCAGAGTGAGCCTCACTGAGTAGAATTTAATATAGTAGAATAAGGCGAGTTCTGTTTAGTTTGCCGACCTAAACAAAAATACACTGCTAAATTCATGGCGACAGTGGCAGCACAATGCGGCACACAGCGTACATCGCACCAGTGCAGCAAAATAATGATCAAGCACGGAAATATGCAGCCGTTGTTTACTCTAATCTGAACCATACGAAGCTAGGCTTCATATGCAGTCCAAAATTTCATTGCAGCTGGCCATTAATGGCATGTGCAGTGCGAATCAAATCCTCATGAGGATCATAATCGGAAATGTAGGTCTTGCTCTTCACAAATCAACTCTGTGGGTTCTAGGTGTCTCACAGGAGACCAATCACCGCGGGTTCGAGCTTAGCGAGCCACAGGGCTGCGTCAGCCGTCGCCTCTAGCACCGCTGGCGCGCGAGCTCAGAGGCTGCAAGGGGCTACCGAGCAAGGCACGCAAAAACACAGTGAAGCCCTGAGTTGACGGAAACCGTTTAGTATTGAATCCATCGGTGTCAGCCCTGCACAAACACCCACGCGGCGGGGAACCAAAGGGGTCCCTGCACCAGGGCGCAGCGTCTCGCAGGATCTCGCAGCGTCCCTGCGAGATCACAGGCTCAAGCTAGAACACGCCGCTAGGAAAAGTCCCGGTGGCTATGCTACTTGCTCTGGCGATAACCAATGGGTCAACCCGCGAGAACTCGGGCAATATCCTTCGGCTTAGGCTTTCGGCAAGTGCGGCTCAAAAGGATCAGCACAAAGTACACACTCCCCGCACGGGCAAAGGCACCGTGCGCGAGCTCCAGTCCTAGTCACAAAGGTGTTGGCGAACGAGAGGGAAAGCATGTACGTACCGTGCACTGATCCTGGAGATAAGAGAGCCACGCTCAGTAACTAGCAGCCGACACGGCTGCGTAGTGACGTCAGCGCCCCGCCCTCACCGCAAACTACCGCGCTGCAACCGGTTGGGAGCGGGCGGGTATGAAGAGGGATGGCAGAACAGGTGAAGCCCGCACAATGGCGCCGGCACCCCCCTCATCCCCACAACTCTCGCATGGACAATATATTGTAGTACTCACCTTCCATGTGGAGAGGGTGCACCTTAAACTCTGTGTCAGTCTGCTTTTCGAAGAAGGAGCACATCTGAAACTGGGACACCAACAGGCCTGACGGGCATCTGTAGCAGAGAAATGAATGAAAATATGTGGACAAATGTATGAACTACTTCAGAAAGAATAACAGCTCAAAAAAACTTTGAAGCAAAAGTAAATGGTAGGGCAATAAACAACATGCTGTTGCTGTTGCCTAAAAAACTTCTACAAGCAGCCCTACTTCATAGCTGCTAAAGAAGCTGGCCTCAAGTCACCAGCAAAGTGCCAGCATACACAAAGAATTGGAAAGCTATGTCACCTGTCCTCGGCGCAGGACGGCCCCTTAGGAATGTGCTGCATGGCCACCACGGGCTCATATCGATTGGTGGAGGGCAGCTTGCAGACGGCCTCAGATGTCACACGTATGTCGTACTTCAACACAGAGCCATTTCGGAGGCCCGCGTAAAAGCAGTTGCTGTCGTCCTTGTCCCATGCACAGCTCCAGGCTTCCACAGGCTGGTGGTAACTGTAACACAAAGGTGTTGCCATGTACCTGACATGATAAAAAGGTGCGGAACTGTAATAAGCCAGTCTTTCTCATTCGAAAGACTGCACATTTGCGGGTGTGATTTAAGAAGCTCAACAAAGTTCGTGGCCGTCGTACTGGAGACGTTACCATCTACAAATGCTGTCAACGAAAAGGGTGAGCAAGATGTCCAGGAAGAAATACTAATATCCTTGTGAAACCTCTTGTACATTATAATGCACATTGACTTCAACCCTTTTAAAAATTAACTGGGAAGCAATTACTTAAAATATTCATGCTGCATATGTAGTCAGGTGCATGCGGAACTGTATGAAAGTGGTTTGTTATAATCTTGCAGTTGCTTTTTGAGAAAATTGACAATAGTTTGATCTAGACCGTTGTGTCCTCAAAGACTGCAAAAAGCACCCACGATGCGAGTTTTTAATACCATGAGATGACGTAAAAATATAGGACGTAGCACCAACGTGCCAGCGCATTACACAAGGTTTCATTATTATCTATACATTTTAATTGGTTTTCAGCATAACAAACATGAGGAACCTGAGGAGAGGCTCACTTTGCCTCAGTACATGGAGATGCTGCCTCAAACACCTGAGTGTGGTGTTAAAATAAAAGGCAGGTGTTCTCGTTTTTAACAGTCAGTAATAAGAACCGAATTAAAAAGCGATTATGTCCCTCTGAACTGTCTTCAGGTCTCGGAAGATACAGTTAAACCTCAATGTAAAGAACTTCAACATGAAGAAATTGTCGATACATAACGAAGCATTTCACTTTCTATAACTTCTTGTCCATAGAACACCATGTATTTAGAGCCTCAATATAACGAACTTTGTTTACACATAATTTCAATATAACGAACTTTCACTGCCGCCGTGAAGGAATACTGAGACAATAGATGGAAGCTTCTGCAGACGCAGATGGTCAAATGGTTGAATTAGCAGCGGCTGCTTATGGGCACCTCTCAAATCGTGCGCCACGCGACCAAGAGCAGTGAAGCGGGCACCACCATGCCGCTTCGCTTTTTACTTTTTTCTCTACCCGCTGTGGTTGCTTAGTGGCTATGATGTTAGGCTGCTAGGCATGAGGTCCGGGATCAAATCCCAGCCACAGCGGCCGCATTTAAATGGGGGCGAAAACACCCGTGTACTTAGATTTAGGTGCACGATAAAGAACCCCAGGTGGTCCAAATTATTCTGGAGTCCCCCACTACGGCGTGCCTCATAATCAGATTGTGGTTTTGGCACGTAGAATCCCATTAATTCTAAACTTTCTCTCTCTCTAAATTTTCTCTCTGCATCACAATCGCAGACGACGCACAACACAGGCAAGAAGCAGCCGGTGCCATCTTATGGTGTGCTGAGCCAACTTGCGATGCTTTGCGTATCTTTTGCAATCGGTGCATCAGCGCGCGGGTAGAACGTGCTGCACGGTAATAATGGTGACAGATACGAACTCGCGTAGGAAAACTTTTCGCCCTGTCTCGACATAGTTTATTTAAGGGGAACTTAGCAACACAAATGTCGGTCTGCACGGAAAATGCCGCCCACAAGGCAAAAATCATTGTATCTGACATACGGTCATAATATATCGCTATAGAATTACACCTCGATATGACGAAGTCAGCAAAACCAGCAATTTGCTATGTTGTATCAATATTCAATCTTTTATGCAAATAAGTACAGTTGCCAAAGAATTTGTGTTACACAAAAAGGGCCGCAAAATTTTCCTAATTATTGGGCAATCGGAAAAACCAAATCTAAATAGGAAAAAATCCTTTTGTTGAATTTGAGAGTCGGCAACGAAGGATACAGTTTCAATCTGTATCAACAATATGTTCACATCAGTTGTAAAAAGCAGAGCTAGCCACACCTTCGCGTCCACTCCACCCCAGTGGCTGATAGTATTGCCCGCAGTGGGACGACTATCATGAAAAGCGCCGGTAGTAGGAAGTGAATGCTTCATCTACCTCTCACTTCAATGCCTCTCCAAAGCTCGAGATTATGCAACCTCTAGGACACCCAGGTCACCCAGTCCTTGCATAGGCAACAAATTACCTCTAGAAAAGGGTGCGTGGGCTGCATATGCTCTCAGCCACACTGATAGCCATCTAGAAAAGGAGACCCAACCCCAACTCCCCCCGCACTTGATCGCGTTACTTGACCGCACTTGATCGCGTGCACTTGATCGCGCTACCGCAAGCTTCTTCCCCTCCACCCTTTCCTCTTGCTCGTGTAGGAAGACTGTGCTTATTAAGCCACCATCCTTCTCGGCTCATCCTCGCACCCTTTCACTCGCACTTAAAGCATGCAACGCATGGGGTGCGATAGAATCTTATCGCATTTGGACTTTATACAGAACATGACGTTGCTCCAGTTTGGCGGTCGCTCTTGGACAGGCGGCGCGCACAGTTTGAGGCGAGTTTGCAAGCATCTGCATGTAGTGCAACCATTTGACCACCTGCGTCTGTGAAAGTTTTTATTTATTGTATCTGTATTCCTTCGTGACAGCAGTGAAATTTTGTTATATTAAAATCTAGTATTAACACACTTCGTTATATTGAAGTTTAATATACAGTGTAGACCGCTTATAACGTAAGTCGCCAGAGTCGCGAATATCGGCACTATAAGCGGTACCGCACTATATAACCAAAACAACGATTTTCAAGCCCTGCACGTATGCAAAACATGTAGACCAAGCATGTAGTCACGCTTTGTACTATCGCGCGCACATCGTGATTACGTTTTCGCCAGTGAGCTGGCGAAAACATAATCGCGATGTAGCCGGTGCTCTTCAGGCTCGACAGCTTTGCACCGAGTCAAAACGAAACAACCGTTTGCCGCAACCGCTGCGGAAAAAACCGTGACCGCTATCGACGCAATTATGAACGGCGACTTTGCGCTGCTGCAGGCACGCGCCCGATGCACGCACCGCGTCTGGACGAATTAACTACCATTCGCTGCAACAACTGGCAGTCGAAACCGCGGTCACTATCTATGCGATCATCGATGGCGACTACGAAGTTTTTTAGGCACGTGGCCGACGCGCGTACCGAGTAAAAATGAAACTACTGTTCGCCGCAATCGCTGCGGAGAAAACGGCAGCCGCTATCGACGCGATCGTGGATGACGCAGCCAACGCGGTGTTATGCGCGGCGGTAAACGCAAGACTACAGGCTTTAAAGACACAAATAGGCTCGAAGTGTTCCGGCGTTGCTGATGGCATTGTACGATTTCAACTGATGGCTGTGGCGATGCGGACTCCGCCGCTTCGTTTCGGTTGGACACTAGTGCCATTCTTGCTCTTTTGCGTAGCCCATTTGCGGCGCTCCTCGCTCACCAAGCTCCGAAAGTAGTCCGAGTTAACCGATGTGCGGCCAAACAAGTCCGAATTAACGAGAGTTTGATTGCATTTAATAATGCATACGCCGGCCGGGACTAGAGGACGAGTCTTCCGAATTAGCGAGGGTCGAATTAACGGGGTTTTACTGTAGCTCTAAACTAAATTTGCGGAACACTGCTTAATTGACAGCATCGTTCGCGCGATATCTGCACTTCACGACACGAATCCCGACGGGTGCATAGAAACTGAAGCCGCGTTCAGTGCAAAACACACCGCTGATTAGCAGCGGTTTGCTCTGCGTTCGTTTGCTCTGCATCTCATGCTCCTCCTCCGCATCGCCCTTGTTGATCTCCTCTCCTTTCAGTGGGCGCACCTCGTTGAGAAGCATGCTCGCTACTGCTCTTGTCGGCGAGATTTTCCCGTGGAAGCCGCATTATAACCAGTATTTCGTCTCACACGGCAGCACTGTAAACGGTTTTTGTATACATGGAGTTCTATGGGAAAATTTACGGGAGTCTGAAAAGACCGTACTATATCCGGTCCTGCACTATAAGCGGTTACGTCGTAAGTGGTCTATACTGTATCAAGGTTTAACTGCATATGTTATTTTTCTCATAGCCCTAATGCATAAGCTGATACCCTTAAGTTCACCCATTGTTACAACCAATCTATTGTTATATGTAGTTTCACTATAAATCGTCTGCACTGTATTGTTAAAACCGGTATCGTTTTAAGTGGTTTCGACTATATGACCAGTGCGTCAGTGATGTATCATCACTAAGAACAGCCAGCAAACTGATCCACAGAGCTCACTTAGACAGCTTCACTATATTTGACGAATTAGTTGCTCAGATTGTCATACATCTGCAAAAAGCTTCGCAGACTTTTTTTTTTTTTGAGCACTGATTGCTTATTGTTTGTCTATTTCAGTGCCTGCCAACAGCTGTAAAGCCTTGTGAAAGGTCACTAGTACATACATGAGCATGAACATCATAAAATATGAACACAGAACCGCATTTCCACCAATATCGAGGCTATACACTCCTGACACCGTGAAGTGAGTTTGACTGGCGCACTTGCTGCCGAATGCGTTGCACAGTGAATGCGACTAAACCTTTCCAGGTGGCAGCCTGGCACCAATATTAGCAATCAAGTGCATTTGCTCAAAGCGACACGAAGTTGGCCCATCTGGCAGGGGTGTTAGTTGTTGCTCCGATGAAGACAGGCTCCCGCGTCTAAATGTTTGCTCCAGTAGCAAACATCCCATCTTCAACCTTTGTTGATCACATCAAGCCTCCGTCTTCTTGTGAATTCATGTGAACCTGTCTCGTTTGGAACTAAAGTTCTAAGAAGATGAATAAGCAACTTTCCCAATCAATAAACTTGCTCAACCGTTGTTCATAGTACTTACGTCTGAACGACACTGTCGCTTATCATGGCAGTAAGCTTGACCGTCTTGTCGTTGGAGGCCGAGAGCACAAGTGCGTCTCGCTGATGGAATGCAATGTCCTTGATTTCACCCTTGTGTATCAAGATGTACTGGGATGACTTCAAGTCGAAGAGTGAAACCTAGCGAAAGAGGATACGAAAAGTGTGGCAATTTCAGACGAAAGGTGACAGTGACAAAGTGAATCAGATTGGCTCAGATGAGATTGTGGAGTTTAACACTCCAAGGCAACACACTGGCTAAAAGAGACACCATAGTGGGGTGGGGAGGGGGCCTCCGGATTAATTCGACCAGTTGAAGTTCTTCAACATGCACCCAAATGTAAGTACACAAGCGTTTTTGCATTACCCACTCATTGGAATATGGCCACCATGGCAGGGATCGGACCCGTGACCTCATGCTCATCAGCAGAATGCCGTAGCCACAAAACCACTACAGTGGGTATGAGGTGAATAAAATAAAATCGGATATCTTGGGGCCTGGGAGTACTGTGCCGATGCATTACAAGTACAGTAGCTTCTGTTTGAAAAGCTGTTTGACCAAGTGGTCCAGATTTATTAATTGTGGTCCACCATTACAAAGTGTACCTCCCTGGGTTCCCATCCCCTTTCAATATTTCCCCTGTAATTACACTATTTAATTTTGTCTTCTCTCCCATGCAGAAGCAAAATGCAAATTAACTTCAAGTTTTACTCCAACTTCAACGACAGACATCACTACAAGAAAGAGCGCTACCCTTTAAAGAAGGCTTGGAATCTGTCCTAAAGCACATCTCCTCAGAAATTTTTTCAATGAAGATGGTTTTGAATGCTCCCCTTCCATGAGCAGCGTTACCAGTAATGAAATTCTGCTCCTGCCATGCCTTTGGGACCATCCCTTGCTTTTGTCATTCCTACTGTGCTCAACACTATACTGCTATGCGGCCAACATGGAGCAATACCAGTGCTGCAGCACCCTTTATTGTGCCAAGCTTTTCGCATCAACATGGCCTACGAGACTGGCCTGTCACAAGTTCTCAGAACACCCAATCTCGGAGGCCCAGCATGGTGGTACTGCTCTCTGCTACAGTGCAGTCCACTTATAACGATATCAAGAAGAGCGAAAAATCCGATCGTTATAAAAAATCATCGCTATATTTGGACGGCTGTATAAAAAAAAACGAATATATTTTTGCAGTCCCGAAACCAAATTTGCCACTTGCGATAAAAAATCGACGTTGTAGAAAGTAGGCTGTGAAAAATGAAACGTTCGTTTATGCCTCTAAGTAGCGTCTCAATCGTTAGGCGCGCTGAAATAAAAATCTGCACTTGCTTTCGCAGAAGTTTCGGATTCACAACCGCCGGGTGCATCGCGTCCAGCTGCTGCGCAAACACTGGCGGCTGTAATTTAGCATGCATGAAATCAATGAGCAACTCGATCGAAGACATTGCACTTTGGTTGAACATTGGGGTTGGTGTCAATGACGGGCCATTGTCAATATCCCCGTCACTGCCGCTGCTGTCGTCGCCATAGAGTTAATATAACAAATTCAATAACAAAGTCAGTAAGGGCATCTCCTCGGTCGTACAAGACAACGATCGCCCCGGCGGAGATCTCTTCGCAGAACGAGGCAGCACTACCCGCACTTAGAAACTCCTCCATCGAAACACCACCTATTTCATCGTCAGTAGCAAGGTGCTCCCAGTGTTCGGTTATGTCAGCGGCTTCCACCGTGTTAATTTCACCCATGAGGGTTTCGTCCTGACGCACAAAGCCCACTTTTTCCTTTGATCGACATGGCCACTGCTTCTAGCCTTCATGATCGTGGCGCTACTGGTTTTCATAATCGTCGATATCATCGACTGCGCGAGCTCGTACTTCTTAAAGTCTTGCAAAATTTGCATCTTCGTCTCGGCTTTGCGCTTTGTCGGCGCACCTACCGCTCCTTCCGTGGCGAATTTCCATGCTCGCTGAGAGAGGGAGATTGTAAAGGCAGCATAGGCCGCACAGGCGCCACTAGCTTATAGCTTTCTCCCCCCCCCTCTTCCTCTTCTCTGGACGCTCGCACGACTGCTGGCAATGCGGACGCGTACCAGCTGGTGCCATCTTATGCACGCTGCGCCAACTTGCGATACTCTCCGTAGCTTTCGTTCGCAATCGGCGTGCGGGCAGGATTCGCTACACGGTAATGATGGTAGATACGAACTCGCGTAGGCAAACTTTCGACCTGTCTCGATTAAGGGTAACTTAGGAACGCAAATTTCATGATTATTCTGCATGAAAACGCTGCCCAGAAACAAAATTTCGATCGTTATATCCGATATGCAGTGAATAATATATCGTTATATGTTATCTTTTTTTTCTCATAGCCCTAATGCATAAGTTGATACTCATAGGTCGACTCATTGTTATAACCAATATATCGTTTTATGTGGTATCGTTAAAGTGGACTGCACTGTACTGCTGCATCAATGTATGGCAGGAAAAACCTAGCACAGCACATGAAACACAAAGGGATAAAGATACATATGGCATTAGGTGCTTAATTTTCGTCTTCCCAAATAACTTTTGAGTCAAATAAGCTTTCAGGCCGACGTTTTGGCGTGCTTAGCTCTGCTGACAAGTCACATTTCACATGTCACTTTTTTCTGTGGTTAAAAAATCATTCGACAATCCATTCAAGCACTTGGGAATCATCTGCCACAGCTTCTTTTATGTAAACTACATGAAACTGCAGCTTTTTCCTGTGGGTTCATTGGGGTGTTGTAGCTTCATTGGCCACATTAATGTTATGCCATTCAGCATATGAGTAAGAGCCATAGATTACACACACAAGGAGCTTGCTGGATAGGAGAAGGGAGTAGTATTCCTCATGCCGTAGCACATCCACCTACCTTGCGAAGGCCGTACCCATTGAAAAGGCCACTTTTGCTCTGCGACACCACCAGCAGATTCAGCACCCCAGAGACAGCCAAATTTCGACACGACGTGTTGTTACCGAGGTCAATGGCGCGATCCAAAGTGAACTTGCCCGGAGAATGTTGTGAAGAGCTGCTCCCGGCGCTGCAGTCAATGCGACTTGAGGCAGAAGTCTCAAGCCTGTGAGTAGTTGCAGAAGCAGATCTATTAGAGGAATGCTAAAATGCGAAACTAAATTATAATTCAGATTGCTAAGGCACATTGTTTCAAAGGTCCACAACCCAGTGACTTATTTACCATAAAGAGGTTTACTGCAAGAAATAAAAAAATAAGCCAGACTTCCCTGTCTTGCGTTTCGCACCAAAACTGCAGCATGGTCAAGGATTTCAATGCATTTTCACGAAGTGTCTTTGTGCATCAAAATTTCTATTAACATGGCAAGTTGTGTTTGTCTGCTTTAGAAAGCACTGTAATCATATTTTAACTATGATTAACTAACTAAACCCAAGCAGGTGCTATCAAAATCCATCACATCTTGGAAAGCTGGCACGGGAAATCAATGTGGCGTCGCCACCTGTCTTCTGCATTTGAGTCTCTTCTGACTTACCGAGACTTTGGTCATGGCAAGGCTAGCCATTCTTCCATCTTTCAGAAGGGCAATTAACCAATCCAAGTTTATATTAGGATTAAATTATGGGCATGTGGGTTTTGCATGTTTAGGTAAAAGGCGTGAAAATGATGATACGCATTATAGTGCTTTGTGCATGTCCGTAAGGATGCTTGAAAAAACATTAAGTAGCAATGTCCACAAGAAAGGCAATTTAAGAAAGCAGCATACTGAACATTTCATTTAAGAAAGCCCATTGAATTAAAGAAAATTTTAATAAATTAAAGAAAATTAAGATGTAGTAATTAATAGGTACAACAATGACGCGGCATTTTCAGAGGTTTCAAAGTAAAGCAAGAAAGAAGTCAAGAAAAAAAATGAGATGGATAGGAAGTACAACACACTACCCGTGTAGCACGCTGCCTGTCTCAAGGTTGAGGGTTTAACTATCCTATCTGCATGCAACAGCAGAAAACTGCAGTCATCTAGCCGCTCCAGTGGATATAAGAGTCGTTAACGAGGGTCTTATAAATACAGTGCTGCAGATGAGAGCACACATTTACCAAAACCCATACAACTTAAACCCGACTGTGCGCAACGACAAATTCAGCATGGTAAATTTTTAAAAAACGTTTCTGCGTCTAACAAACAAAGTCTACTGAAACAATGACAACAAAGCAGAAGAAGCACACAGGAAGTAACTACAGCCGATGTAATGACACTTTTGAAACACTGGTTGTCATGCAGCGCACCTCATTCTCTTCATGTTGGAATACTCCGACTTGACCTTCTCGTAGTCGTTCAACAGCAGCTTGTACTTCTGGCGCATCAGCTCAGCGTCGATCTCGGAGCGCTTTCGCTTCTCGCGCTCCGCATTCAACTCGCTCATGACCTGGTCCAGCTGAATCGTGTCCAACGCCTGCACGCAAGCATCGTCAACACCTGATCGACATAATGTGCAAGCAAAGATACGTGTGCACCTAGCAACGACCTCGTTCAAAACAAAGACCACTTTTCTACGGCAAGTTCCGTTCACATGTGCCGACGTGATGCAGTTGTGTGAAAACATTGACCCTAAGCAGATAAGAATATTGAAAGAAAAGAACAAATGGCATTTCTGCTCCCCCATGGGAGCTTTCTTCACAATGTTAGTGAATGTGAAAATGAAAGTGAATTTTTAAAGAAATTTGGAGGTTTTGTGTGCCGAAACTACAATCTGATTATGAGGTGCACTGCAGAGGGGGACTCTGGGCTCTTGTGCTATTTGCACTACAAGAAAAAACTACATGCAGTAGTTCATAGTGATCATATTTTTACTAGCAGACTAATGAAATGTAGAATTTACCTATTTTTAGACGCATGGCTTCTGCACGGAAATCTGACTCACAGAACGAAACCTTTGCGGGTCTTCTAGCATAACAGGAACTGTCTTCACTACCTGTGCCATCTGTTACTGCCTCTGAAATGGGCTTCCGACTGACGGCTCTACATAGCAGACTGTCGTACTCTGCTGGCCCAGGTAAGGCTCTGCTATATGCACAAAGCCCAACACAGTTACACTTGTGGTTCTGCATACTAACACCTAATCTGGTTGACCTCTCTGCCTTTCGCCTCTTGTTTTTTCTTTGCACACTAAACTGGTGCCAGAATTATAATCATGAATCACGAATGACAGGGTGCCGTGAGGTCTCCCACAGCACTGCAGCAGTCATTCCATATGCTCTCCTCAAGGCTTTGCGTAAAGTACTCATGCTTGCCGAAAACTGTGAACATAAAGCAACGGTTGCTGAACATGCGCATAGAAGTAGTTTGTAAGAAGCACATCATCAGCTGTCATGGTGTGAAATCAAGTGCACTGTATAAGGTTTTATGCATATTTTCCTGAAATGGGTCACTTTAGTTATTCTAATTTTTTCCTCTGTGCCGGAAGCATGACAGTGGCACCACCTGCGTGCGTACTTAAGTGTGCCAGTATTTATGCTATGAAGACAAGAATAATAATGCAACTTGTTCAGTGACCAATTTCATGCTTTTTGTAACATGCTACCTGACCAGATGGGTTTTCGTCAAATTCATGACTAGAGAACGGATTCATTTTTCTTGCACTAAGTACTGTAGGTGCGTTCTATCGTTACGTTCTGTGTGTGTATGCATTCCTTGCGTAGGTATTTCAGCTTTAGCAATCATGACTGAAAGCGTGCTCATGCAGTTGTCTTTTTCTTGTTATGCTTCTAAAGCTCCTCGGATTTCCCTGGTATCTTTTTCTTCAGCGACGAATGTCATCTTGTCAAAGTAAGCTGTGCATTTGCGCATTCTACGATGCATGGCCAGCCGCACAATGACGCCACTGCGTCATTGTGTGCTTTAAATACTGTGGTATGATCTGACAATTAACTAGTTGGTTGTTTGTGCTCCCGTGTGTCACTTCATGTCCACTTCATATTCAGTGTTCGTTTCCTCCCTGTTTCATCCTACAGTACTTAGCGCAAGAAAAATGAATACACACCAACTAGCTAAATTCATTGCTCTTCTAGAGACCAGATGTTTAGGCTCTAAAGAATTCAGTTTTCAGCGCCTATAACAGGCACTAACTGTTACTTAAAGTACATATTCACCAAATACACTCAAACCTCATTATAATGAAACGATACATAACAAAATAACGAATATAACAAAGTAAATGAAATTCCCCTTGAAATACCCATAGATATCCATGTAATTGAAACCTCGTTTTAACGAAGTAAAATTTACCTGCCAATGGATATGACAAACTAGATTCGACTCTGAAACCAAAAATATACCCGACCGTTGCGTGCCAAGTACATTGCTTTTCGTGGTGTACAGCACTCGTTCACCATGGCAGTTTGACCTCTCTCTCTTACTGCAGCGGGGTGTGGCCTCCGAGATCTCCCCGGTACAATCTCAGGGGCCACGTTGCATGGCTATGCGCGGCAGAGCGAAAAATTATTACCATTCCGTTCTCTCTCTCTGCAGCATACCACGCGTATCCGCAGCTGGACGTAGCTTACCAGATCACACGAGGCACCGGTGCAAACCGGTGCAAAATCGGAGGCCACGAGCTGGTCGAGCCAAGCCGGCGCGGTGAAGTTCGCTTGCCTCCTCAATCACACAGCGGAGTGCTGTGTTTGCCACGCGCTACTCGACCACAATGAGCCAAGTGGAAAGCCGAAGGGAAAGGCCATCACATTGGAACAGAAGGCAGCTAACAAAAGGATGTCATGTCAGGTGCTAAAAGTCAAGTGTTGCACACACCGAAGACTCTTTTGTTGTTTTATTAAAATTTCATCGCCTTCCAGGCCGTCCAGCGGTTCTGCGGGCCGCAATACCATAATTTTATTTTTGTGTTGACAATAGTGCAGCTCGTTGGGCATACATTGCAGTAAAGGGCAGTAATGAACGTAACAAAGTACTAATTTCAGCTCCCACTTCAACTAGTATTCCATGTTATCGACTGTGCACGATACTGAAGCAAACATATGATGGCTTTTAGCCCTTGCACAGCAGACATAATGTATCAGAGCACGCTGTCGCTCAGGGATTCAGGCTTTTCCAGTAACCACGACAAATCGCAATAACATTTAGTTTAGACATGACATTCAGCAGTGGGTATTGTTTGAATACTATTTATTGATGCACCACATGTGTCCTCCCGTTGTACTAAATATGAAGGCATTTCAACATACTTGATACAGTAGTGGCACCATTTGCCGCAACCATTCGCAATAGAGAAAAAGTGCTTTTTTTTTTTTCACTCGGTCTGCCAGCACCATAGATAACCCGCATTTCTGGTTTGGGTGTTAGGGTATACACAAATGTTATTTTGGCCACAGGGCTGCCTTTATTTGTGGTTCGTGGTTCGTATCAAGAAACTATGAAGAAATAAACGAAAATAAACTTTCTTGCCGAGGCAGGATTCGAACCCGTGTACCACCGGTCCCAAGGCGAGCCTCGTAACCACAACATTAAAATACAGCCACGCTCGCAGAGCATGCATTTATGTGAACCATATGATTGCATTCGAGCGTCGTCGTCTTCGTCCACAGATGGCGGGTTTGCACGCTCGTGCTCTGTGATGTGGAGGTTTTGCGCGCTATGAGAGCGAGAGAGGGAGACGCATTCACGAAACGGGTCTGCTGGATACGTCGTCGGCACTGCAACTCAGTGTCGGTGTTGCAAGCTGCGCTATGCAATGCGCACTGACGGCCATAAGTCCGAGACACGCAAAAGGAAATTATCATCATCATGAGTAATAAGATGAAAACTTCGCGTGAACTTCCGGAAAATGCTGGGATACAATCGCCCAGCTTCGCTGCTTCAAGCGTTCATGGCCGAGTGCAAGGCCGTGCAAGGCCGAGTGCCGAGTTCGTAAGGAAACTGTTTAGTTATTCTTAAGGCTCTCTTCGTGCTCTTAAAATAGAGCATGATTTTTAATGTGCAGTGTTCTAGTGTCATGAATACCACAACATTAAAATTGTGATATTGCTGGTGAGAAGGCTGTATATTATTCGCAAACTATAAAAAATATTCTATATTCCATTCAATTAGATTCACTTCTGGCAGTATTATATTCCTATTTCATTCGGTCTCAAAAACTACTATTTGCTCACCCTTAACACAAAGTATTGAATACTACTCAAAAAGTTTACAAACAAGAAACAGTCATTCTCGCCATTAATATTAAACAATGTACATATCCTAGTATTCACAATATTAGAAAGTTTGTACATAATTGTACATAATAAAGCGTTGTTTATTAAAAGTATAAATGGAGCATTCGGCACAAGTAAGCAGTTTGTACGCATAACAAGAATTCTTCAAAGAGTGTTGCTGATTGTGGTTTATAGAAGTTTGGCTCACTAAGCAATTTAGAGCTGGGTCCAGTATATATAACTTCTCCCGTTTTATGAAATTTATCGCACTTTTGCTCCAATTTTATGTTTGATAGCGGACATCAGAGGACTTAAAGCTAAACAATTAAAGAACTATTAGAAAAATATTCGTAGACTTATAGAAATAGCGACTGCACGATTGAAGACCGAATTGAATAGGGCATTATTCGATTCGTTATTCAAAATTGTCAAATATTCGCACACCCCTAGTTTTCACATTTTGCACTATTCAAAATGTGCCCACCATGGCTGGGAATTGAACCCATGACCTTAGTGCTGAGCAGCGGAACTCCGCGGCCACTGGGCCACCCTCGCTGAAATTTCTGTAAATTTTGGCAGTTCACAATGCAGAAATCTGGCACAAAGGCTCACAATGCTGAAGCGAAGCAAGGCTCACCATTAGCTTCTGTGCAAAGATGGGGCGGATATCGACTCTCCTGGCTGGTGCGTTACATTGGGGACACTTGGCACGCTGTCCCCGAACCCACCTCTCAATGCAGCTGCAAGGGAGAAAAAAAAGGGGGCGAATCATTTGTATTCAGGGTTCATTAAACAGAGTTTGTGTTCCAGGCCACACAGCATAGACGGGGCACCAACCTGAGTCCATAAAGATGTCCACACTTCAGCGATGCCAATCGATGGGTTCCCGATGCTGTCCAAGCTTCGAAACATATTGTGCAGGTCTGCACAAAAATAAGAAAAGTAAGAAGTTTATTGATTGCAAAATGCAGAGAGGTCAGCCAGAATATGGAGTTATCTGGCCTGCTACTCTACGTAAGCGAAGGGGAAGAAGGGAAGAAAGAGGGTTACAATGGAGCATGATGATGGGAGAAACGAGGTGACGGAACACAACGCATAAGAGGTACCATCACAAGCACGAGTCCAGGCCCATGTCGCCTAACTGACAGAGCATGCATTGCCTCTGTCGTCTGCCAACTCTTTGGCCATGCACCTAGCAAAAAGAAGAAAAGGCCTCCACTAAGCTCAATACAGATAAACTGCTAAGGAAAGGCTACTCGTGATGGTGTTCCATCACAACAAATCCTGCAAATGAAAGCGCATTCGCACTTTTGTGTTTGCCCATGCGGAGCCCTGCTCCGAAGCAAAGCGGGAAGCCTTTTGTGAGACAGTCCTCCAAATAGCACAAACAAATGCACAGTTATGCCCCATTCATAACGGAAAATTTACGCTTGGCGACAACATTGGGGACCGAAAAATCTATGTTGCACGACAGAGAAAAGCCCTTGTTGTGCTGATCGGTCCAAGACCGATTTTCGTTGCCAGAAAAGAACCATAACTTGTCATAAGCCAATCAGAGAGAATGGAAGGGATAGGGGCAGAAGCTGCTCGCAGTTGTAATCATCCGATTAGCCATTAAATGGTTTAGGCATGGCCAGTCATGTCGTTTACAAGTACATTTGCTGGCGTTCTACTGTATTTTAAATCTGTGCGGTGGTTTGTGTGAAGGGAAGTCTGCAGGACAAGTGTACTGTGTAGTATATGGAAGTGTTTTTGCCTAAATTCAATTCAATTCAAGTTTATTACATACATTAGAAATGATACGAAGACGCAACTTTTATCTTGGAAACCCCATTGTTTGCAAATGTATGCAATGGGAGCAAATAAAGAAAGAAAGTTATGCATATTAAAATAGCTGTGGGTTATGTGTGCATGTTAGCAGTGTTGATATGAGCCTAATCGGGCTTTCACCATGAGTGTACATAGCATTATTTTTTTTCTTTTCTGTACTGTAGCATTGGAGAGTATTATCATTATCATTCCAGCCTGTTGTAAAATCAATTTGTCTGCGAATAAGTACGTGGTTTATTCTGTGCTGTGTATATCTAGGTATGATGCGATACTGCTGGTGAGCGCAATATATGTCGTTCTCTACCTACCCGTAAGTGCAGTCATGCGCATGCTGTAGCCTCTGAAGCTGCAAGTGTGGCCAATGCGATCTTCTTAGCTAGCATGCCACTGTTGTAGGCACAGTGCGAGTGTCAGCGACACTAAAGCAACATGGAGTGAAAGGCGACATCAGTGCGATTTGCAATTTTTAGGGAAGCTTGTTACCGTATTTGCGCCCGTAATATAATGTCCACGTTTGTTGTATGTGCAGCGTATTTCGCCTTCGTTTCTTTTTTTATAGACACACACAAAATATTTCTGCACTAACCATGAATTTAGAACAAACCTGCAAGAGGTGACCTCGCGAGTTTATGTGCATCTCGTAAGAGTTGATGGGCGACAACGAGCATTTCGTTGCACGTGCAGCAAGAGACTCGGTGCGAACACGAGTCCCTCGTGTTACTGACTGTTGCGCAGCTCCTCGCACGATAGAAAGTTTCATGGTGTGAACCAACCATTAGCGTACACGCACCTACATCCCATAGCCAGAGAAGGAAACATGTTCCTCTCGCACCCAATGCCATCAGGTGGCACTATCCTCCGTTTCATACTTTGCAGGCTAAGCGGCAGAAGCCACGCAGAGGTAGTGCAGTCACTAAAGTCTCACTCCGCGCGCGCGCGCACGCGTGCGTGCGTGTGCGTGTGTGTGTGCGTGTGTGTGTGTGTGTGCAACACTTTTTGAGGAATTACTACAAAGCAGCCACATCCCCGCCGGCGGCCACATTTCAATAGAGGCGAAATGCAAAAACACCCGTGTACTTGCGTTGTAGTACACGTTAAAGAACCCCAGGTGGTAAAAAATTATTCCGGAGCCCTCCGCTACGGCGTCTCATAATCAGAACTGGTTTTGGCACGCAACACCCCAGAAAGAAGGAACCCCGTAATTATACAACTTTGACAGGACCACCCAAAACTGTCGTATAATTGAAAAACTAAGAATATAGGCAGTGACGTTCAGCCTTGCTCAAAAAACGGGTACAGATTGCCTGAATAAGCCCGTGGCACGCACCTGCACTGCTCCAAGGAAGATAGATTAAATTATTAAAAAATCACCGTACTTATTCGATTGGAACAGGAGTTCTTTTCATGATTTTCGTTGCTTGAACTCAACCCTGACATCGCATTCGAATAATGGCAAAATTTACCATTTTAAAACATATTCTATCTAAACTCTGCAATTTCTAGCATTACGTTGGCAACCTGTAACTTTACGCCTCGATCCAATCTATAGACAAGTGGACCAAAGTCAGAACTTGTTTTTGGTTGCAATCGACGCTGCTTTCGCTGTGCTTGTGGCTGGTTATGATGCTGCATACCCTATGGCCGTTTACGGTTCGACTCCATTAATTCCCGATGTTGTGCCGGCGCAGCGCATTCAGTATGATGACCGCTTTGAGAGACGAGCAATTCTGAAGGCTGAGGAGCTGGAAAAGTCCGCCGCGGCTCGGTGTTTCAACGTCGACGATTTGCAAATGGCGGGACCAGCGGCAAGCCCTCTTTAAATGTGAGGCCAGACGGAAAGGCTCTGTGGAACTTGAAGTGACCTGGTACCGACCCCGAATGAAATGGTTATGCCGTCTTTTAAGAAGTAGACGGCAGTTCGGCCGGCGCCCCGCCCGCTGCACCTTCAACGGGCCAATCGACGACCGCAGAGCTGCGCGCCTCCGCCACCGGCAACGAAAACATCGGCTGCTGCCGAGTGCACGGCTACCGACAGGAGACGACCGGCTCGGCTGTGCTCGCATCGCAGTCGACGGCGCCGCTAATATCAGCGTATTTTTCTTCTTTGTGTACAATTATTGCGAAGAGCGATAACAACAATAAGAAAATATTGCGGCTTGTGAGCGTCGGTAATCCATTTCGAAGCGCCGTCCGCTTTAGCTTTGAAGGGAACCAGAAAAGGCCTAGCGACGATATCGGCGCCGTCGAGCGATCACCGGCGGTGAGGCTGCCGCACAAATGAGTCCCGGTCTCATCCTCTCTACGTACGGCAAGGAAATCTCGCCGCTCGCGAGCAAAACCGCTGTCGAACGGTGGCCCGGGAATGGCAAACGGCGTGCGGCGAGTTAGCGTGCCGGTAACGTGGACGTGGACTCGGCGCTTCTCGGCTACCCGCTGTTGCTGCGGTGCCGGCGCGTGTTATGCGAAGCGTGCCGCTATAGACCCAGTGTTGCGCGCACGTCTGGAAAGGCCAACACTGTCGCACTATATTCGCGCAGCTAATCAGACCTGGCATGACTGTGTTGGAACACGAGCGATTTGGCACTTGCGTTGCGGGCTGTAAATACCGATGCGCTTGCGCGCACAAGCGAGCAACACGGCGAGGACGAGCAGGGAGCGCGCGTACCTGCTAGAAGACAAACCGGAAGTCGTAGGTTCTTGTTCGACCAATGGACATCGTTTCCACCGTTGACATCACCAGATTCCCCCTGCTGACGTCGTGACGACCGCTGGGGTTCCGGAAAAGCGAGGGGAGGAGGACGGCATGTTTTTTTTGGTTTTGTGGCGCGCCCACGGCGCGTGGCGCTGCAGCGTTTGGCATCGTTGATCGTGATTGCATTCTGAACTCGATGCGCGTGTTTACTTGAAATGTTCAAAAAATATCTGAGGTGGTTTAGGGGCCCTTTAAATCTCAAATAAGCTCGACAGCACGGAAGATGACTTGATTCTCAGGCGATCACTTTGGAGATAGTTTTGCTTTTGCGAGAATCCCGGCATCGAACCCCTTGAAGTATATGGCCGACAGCTCTCTTAGCACTGATAGCGAGCTTAGGAAAGTGTCAGAAACAATTGTTGGGGACACTTTCAGTGCCGAGTCACGCGAAATTTCGCGAAAGCAAAACTATCTGCGAAAGTGATCGCCCGAAAATACCGCCCAAGGAAAGGTCCATCTCCTCTTCAGACGACGGAGATGAGTGAAAAGAACTAGTTTCCGAATTGCAATTTATTAAATAAAGGTACCATTTTTTTTTCCATTCATCCCGCATTACATTCGCGGTGTTATTTTATTTTTTATTTCGCGTGACTCGAAAGTCGCCCCTCGCGTTAGAATCGCAGTCGCATTACATTCGGGTAAATACGGTATTGTACACCCATTATCAGCCACCTGCAGTGTGCTCACATGCCAGCCTGCGTCTGCTTAGGGCTTTTTTTTTCCCCCCCTCTTGAACGGTACCAGAGAGGCATCGTACGAGGCGGGATCAGCGTATAATTATGCCGTATAGTCGAGGTTTTTAATACATTATTTCTATGGGGGTTTTGCTGGGACCAAACCAATTCATCATAAAATGCGGGTTGTAATTCATCATAAAATGCAAGTCGTCGCATGACCGGGGGACGTATAAACGAGGTTCCACTGTACTTCATATATCGCAACTACACTTCGCGGACATAAGGTTACGTCGAATTACGTATTATTTGTGCACTTTTGTGCGTCGGTATGCGACATACTATGTTTCGGTCGTGAGCACTAGCGGTGCACTGTGTTCGCAGAAACGTGTTGCACCACTCGCTCGGCGGTGAACGTGTTCAGATCTGCAACATCTTCAACGTAATATTTACCTAACGTGCTGCGACATAAATGAATAGTACAATGCTAGGTCAAATTATAGGATGCATACCTACATCTTTCTTTCATATGTGATGCACTATTTCTTGATCGCAAATGAAAGCAGCAAGAAAAGTCTCTCTCTGCCTTTGTAGGGTCGCCCGTTATGCATGAAATGGATCATAAAATCTGAACACTCGCGCCGTCTCTTGCCATTGCTGTGAAACTGTGCACCGGCTCCCACCACAGCTGCGTGCATTATGCAGTGAAACCAAATGTCAGGTGACCTTATAGTTGACGGGGAAGGAGAACAACAGAGATGCGAGAGAGTCGAGCGTCCCCACAACTATGGCATTCATTGCAATTCCTGACCGGAATAATTTAAGGCTCAGGGAGAAATTCCTTTACACACTTGCTTGCACAAGGTATGGAATGGCATGTAGATAAAAAATTTGGAGGACACTTAAGTTTCGCTTTTAAGAGTGGAACGCGATAGCATTTAAAGATCCCCGACTGCTTCTCATGCTTCCCGGGCAACTGCAGCTTATGTAATCATAATGTTTACCGGGAAACGCTGGCAGCGAACGCTAAGCACGAATGCGAGCTTTATGGTAGAAATGTGGCCTCTTGCGTGGGCTGATCTTCTGTTACTGTTTCGCACTTTTATTATTTTAGTCCGAGAAGATTTAACATAAAAGGCACACACTGTCGGTGCTTTGTTTCATGACGTTTGTTTGGGCACTGTCATTATCAAAATTCCAAGGAATAACTTTGTAAAGAATGTAAGACAAAGTGTGAGCAACTTTAGTGGTAGAAGAAGTACTTTAGTGGCGTATAGAATATCTTTTGCTTACAGGACAACAACGCCAGCTACGGCGCTGGACGCCGACACTGCATTTTCTGCGACACGGGGCCCTTAACGCTACCGTGTGAATACACTGAATGTGCCAGCAGGTGGCATTCTGCATTAATTACTGAATTTTTAACAGCACGCCAAATTCGTACAGACTAGTTTGCTCACAAGTTTGCTACAAAAACCTTCATATTAATAAATAAACTGTGGTGCGGAGGTATGCTGGAAACTTGTATTATGCACACAAGTATTGCTGTCTGCACACAGCTAAGTTAAAAGTGTTTTTATGTTTGTTTACTTACGCCAAACCCAGTAGACTGCAAAAGACACACATGCAATAACATACATATACAACAGTGAACAAACTAGCCGCACAAAACATTTGACCACTGTAAAGTGCTTATACTACGCTCCGCTGCACAAAATTTAGTGTGAATGAGACATTACGACACAAGCGAATAAACGCATTGCAATCAATGGCAGTCAGAAAGAGTAGTGTTGGTTTCCATGGTGTTCGTTTACAAAACATAGCATACTGCACCTTGAAGGTCAAACAAGCTACAATATAGACGATCATTAAAGTGATTTTCAATATTAGGTTTATGTTTCAAGATCACACCTCATCGATTGCTTCTGCGCCCCTCGCAATCCAGAGTTCAAATTCATTAATAAAACAAAGCAATAGAGCCAATCGTATGATGACCGTGAAAATTTCATGGGTGCTCATGTGAATATCCGTGCATCGCAAATGCGTAAAAATTAGCTGATGACACCCTTTAGCTACATTAACATGTGCTGGCTGTTTCGCAGTGATCTTGAAGAAAGAAAAAAGTTGTGGTAAATTTACAGTTTGTGAAAAAAGAAAAAGATACTTATTGCATTGCATCAATATATTAAAGAAGACACCACGTATGCTGTACATAAAAGAACATCTTTGACGCTTTAATTCCACTGAAAGAGATATTTGCCATTTTTTCTCTAAGTAAATTATTCTGAAGCTTTTCAAATTGCAATAAAAGTAAACCAACCTGGGGAGCCTAGATCACAGTAAAAAAAAAAAAAAGCTTTAGAACAGTTAGAGGACACCTGCAACAAAATTTCACCATGACTAAATCAGTTATAAACGAGTAATATACTACTGAAGTGATATCGGTCAAGCTGCAGGGTTGCTAATTGTATAATTTTATTAGTATTACCAGTTTTTAAAAAGTACCTAAGCAGACAACATGTGCACCTGGTGGCTAGCGGATATGATGTAAATCCCAGTAGATTGCCTCCGAGATTCTCAGCACATCACGGGCACCATTTTACCTCGGAGGTCATGCCACGGAGCCGTGCTGATTCCAACATTCTGGGCTCTGCATCATTTCCAGCAAGTTGGCCATGGCAACTTTCTTTTTCAATTACTGCATCACAAACACCTATTTTTCCTAGCTTTTTGTGACGTGTCCACTTGTATTTCAAATGCAAAATTTTGCACCGAGGCTGCTCTAGATCCACATTACCCAAAGGCTTTTTATGCGATGTAATGTTTTATTGCAGTTTATGAACAAGTGCTGCCTTAAATGCAACAAACCAACAATTTTTTTTTCTTGCCAAGTTTCAGTTTTTAGTATCAATTTCTTGGCTAAATGTCCCTGGCCAACACTTAATGATGGGCAGTAAGCGTAATTTGTTGAGTTAAAGCTGGAACAGAGGAGGAGGAAAAAAGATTTTCTTGTGCGACTTGCTTTTTTTTTTAAACAAAGAAAGACATACAAAATCCTCGGCTGCAGTGCTATCACACAGGCAATCTAGAGGACATGCAAGTTGCACCTCTGTCTCACATCCAACGAGAGCTGTCTGTACAAGTTGCACACAAAGCCATAGATGGCTTGGGGCAAAGCTGGCTTTTGGTGCTCTGGTGTTGCCCATAGACAACAAACCTGTTGCTGATAAACATTTCCGAACATTTTTTTTTCTTTCATTGAATATCCTCAATCCTGGTGTGTATTGCACTTTTCTAGGGTAATGCCCTTCTGGTATTTTCATGCCTCATCCTTAAAGGGTTTAGGAAGCAAACACAGGTAAACTGGCCAGTCCCCTGATACTCACAGTTCCTTCTTCATCCGAAACACTCCGTTCATGTGCAGGCACAGGCTGCACTGCTTGTTGTTGCTGCTGCTGCTGCTGCTGTTGCTGCTCGCTTGATGGAACTGCCACTGGAACATCCACCTGTGGTGCGCCATTTTCTTCGATTTCAGTGTCCGAATCATCTGGCTCTGATCGGGCATCTGCAATGGGCCAACAAAGGGACAATAATGGACAATCCGCTTACTAGGCAAGCAAGGGAGATCAGTATGTACGCACTTCCGCTCTAATGAGCAACCCTGCTGTCAAGGGAAATCCCCAAGAAGGCTGGAAGGCGTAACTAAAAATTGTTCATGAGTCACAAATTGTGGTGGAACTGTCAGTAAATGTGGGTGAGTTGCACAACCTTACTCCAAAGAGAGTGCAACTAAACTGAAAGAGCTAAGGTGGTAGGAAGGTGGTAGGATGAAGGCGGTAAGATAAAAAGTCTCGAATCATCGGCTCAAAGCACATGAACTTGTAAGTCATCGGCTACAAGTATTACGAGTAAGGAGACATTATTCGTGCACCATTGATGCCGTAATGCTGTATGTCAAATATCCCCTCAAATATGACAGTGCCTTCAATAAAGTAGCGGTGTGTAGCAATATACATCTGATTTAAGTCAAACGTAGCTACAGTGGGTAAGAAGAGGGTTCAGTTAAGCTGCAGTTCCAGGTCTGTGTCTTTTTTTTTTTTTTCGGTTGATACTGCTGAACGGAACTTGCAAAAACAGGTTGCATGTGACGGCCACCGTAGCAGAAGACTACCAATTTAACTTCAACCATGTGGGCTCATGCACTCCAAACTAAGCATGTGAGCATTGCTGCTCAAATAAAAAGAGACAAGCGCATCTTGACATTATAGGCATTGTACACCTGGGTCACTGAAATCAGTTACCTTTATTTGAGAATTGCTGCATCCACATAATTTGTATTACTTGGCAAAAGAAAAGTAGGGTAGCCTAACAGAATATCAGAGTTGCAAGGACGATTTAATATCTCCATCACAACAGTGATCATAATGCTGTTGTGATGGAGTTGATGTTGTGATGACAATATACAAAAGGGCAGCCCAGAAAACAAGCCACGGGCAAGGTCACCTGGAGATGGAGTTCGATCATCTTCATCGGGTAGCTCGTCTCCACGGTCAGTCCACACTTCAACAACGCTAGAGACATCTAGTTGTTCTGCTTCTGAGAGCACCTGAACGGATGATGAGTCCGAGTCATCAAAGTCTTCCTGCAACAAAGCAACAAAGTATAAGGGTTTATAAGTGGGTTGCAATATGAGGTGCTAATCAGTGACTTTAGAGTGTTAGAGAGAGAGAAAAAGCACCTTATTGAAAAGGAAAGTCTTGAGCTGGCATATATCAACCTAAATGCTAGTCTGCAGGAAATGGGATGAACTGGAAACAAAGGCCCCAAAAGCAGGGTGTTGAACCAAAACTTCATGTTGGTGCAAGCATTGCGTGCACAACACTTGTGCCAACACGAACAGCGTCATCAGCAGAAGGCTTCCTTGTCACCCCTACAGAGCCTATTGAGCGGAGCATGACCTAGACCACTGGACAAGGTCATTTTTGTTTGTTAGCATCTCTGGAGAACGTTTAATCCTCTGCATGTGGGCAAAAATTCGTACAATTGTCTAGATCATTCGTACAATTGCTATTACAATAAAAAACAATTCGCCAACGATGAAAGCCAAACCCATATCTTGCACATTACGCATTGTGACGAGTAGGGACAATTTTGCCAGAAATTGTGTCTACGAGTGACCACAGCATGACCGACTCCAAAGAGGAAGAAGTGCATGAGGTGTGGTGGAGTGCGGCATGGGACGTGTGCAGAGCAGTGCGACAAGGTTCTATCGGCAGGCAGGTCAGATGCAACTGGTTAGGGTTTCTTCCACTTTTGCTTCTGTCAGAGGTACTGCTTATGTGCTAAGTCTCAAGGAATATAGGCAATGGCTAACATGTTTGCAAGTGCACAGGAATACACACAAAAAGTGGCCAACATTTCTGGAAGTCGAACAAAAGAACTCAGTCTTTTGAGTGCAACCAGAGGTGCACTGCTGCAATCCATTATTAGGCTCAGACATTCATGAAAGAATTATCTAGTGACTAAGCATGTTGATTTGCCATATTTCAATAGTGTTAGAGGGCTGTGTTAACGTCACAAAGCGCCAAAGCTAATGCTGGGCTATCAGGCATGCCACAGTGTAGAATCCAGGATCATTTTCAAATGCTAATGGCATTCTAATGTGCATTGAATTATCAGTACAAGGATGCTTGTGCATTCCAGATCCATCAAAACGTCACCACTGCAGCTGAGGGTTGAACAATCCGTTATTTCATGCCGCAGCAATGAGGCACTGTGGTGGGTCACAAAAAAAATTGCGAGCAAGCTTCTGTGCTGTTAAAAGAAGCACAAGCAGCTCTTATGTGTGCTTTAGCCTTCGACTGCACTGTCTTTCTGTGTGCTGTGGCAAATAAGCCTGCACAATGAAGCAACATGAATACTTCCAAAATTAAGATTAAAATGCAGCTGAAAATATGTAAAAGCACAGGTGGAATATAAGGGATAGGGCTTTTCCTGATACATCCTCGCATATAGTTCCTTTACAGTGTCAGCATTTTTCTTTTTAGTTGGCGACAGTCATTTTGCAAGCTACATACTAAATGGGCAAATTAACTGGCATTCTAAAGAAAAAAAACTGCCTGGTTCAAAATTTTTACAGTACGTCCTATAGTAAGCCCACCGGCATAGTTTTGGATAACAAAGATAAGAGGTATAGTGTCAACATGCTTACTCTCAAAATATGGCCTAGTCGCAAGATAAAATTAGCAAAACGTTTGTTGAAAATTACTTGTATATCCTGCACTTACGAGATCACTCATGTTGCCAACATCCACTTGAACATGGATGCCAGTGGAACTGTTTGTTGTGCCTTCGTCAAAGTCGATGAAGAGATCCCGGTCTTCATCCGATGGGTCGCTGACACTTCCCGACAGGTTGCTCACTGTGTCGTCACTGCCCGCGATTGACACATCTGTTTCCCATTGGCTGCCGTCTTCGTCAGAGTCACCAGAAACGTCCACATCAGACATCTCAACGTCTACTGACCTGCATTGAGGACATATTACACATCTTGCAGTTCACCACAGGAGTGGAAACAATTACAGTATACCATTCATACCAAACAAGGTTCTGTAGAAATCCACAACATGGAGACAGACAGATCCACAAAAGAGGAAGTCAGCATACGCATGAACATTGCACAAAACTGCAAGAAAGATCAATACGGGTTCCTCAGAAAAAAAAAGAAATACTTTCCAGGTAACAAAAATCTTGTGCCATACAACAGCATGGCTTGGTCAGGGCAACTGCCTTACCAAGAGTCGCTAGTGGTTGATAGCACAGTGGCAAATTAATGAAATCAAATGCACAGGAGCCCCAATTGACAAGCTGATTCCTGCAGGCATCAACAAGGTGAAGGTGGATTTGTGACAACTGTTAAAAGAAAATTTAGTTGATATTCAACATCCCAGAGCAATTCATGAGCTCTGAAACACCACAGTAGGGGGGGGACTCTGAATAAATTTTGGACATCTGGGGTCAATGTGCACCCAAAGCCCTTCTGTATTCCACCTCCACTGGAATTTCCAGCTGCGGCGGGTGGCTAGACATCGGAACTACAACCTTGTGCTCGATGAGCCATAGCCACCAAGCCATCGTGGTTGACAACATTCGTTACAATCACCCCCGTTGCTTGTCCCCACCAAATGATAGCAGTTAAGCAAAATAAGATTCCTTTTAACCCATCTAAGCATCATTACCATGAAAGTGTAAATCCCTAACACAAAGCCAAATAACACAAAGCCACAATGCCAAATTTCCATAGGTTGTAAGCCTTACAGGCTTACAACCTTTGGAAATTTGGCAATTGACTTGCAAGCACCGATTTGGAGCACTCACAAAACCAAGGCTTACACCCGTGAAACTGCCGTATAGTTTCAACACAAACCCTGCAAGTTCTCCAGAAGCCAGTTTAGATGAAGCACAAGATACAAAATTAGCAGATATATTGCCAGCGCCATGATGTTAACATATAATTCTGTACAGATGACGTCCAGGGCTAGTTCGCCGTGCGGGTAATTACGCTCTCCACAGAGACGCGTAATACAGCTGCACGTAATCATGGTTTCACTGGTAGTGGGTGCGAAATATACCACCACAAGGTGTTAGAATCCGCCACCTCCGAGCTTCGATGATAATTCTGTACACGGCCACATTTAGCATAATGGTTGGCAAACATAATTTTAATTACAAGGGTCTAAGCATGTCTAAGACAAGGGTATAAGCCAAAGAAAAAGGTAGTGCTAAGCTTCAAGTTACAAGTTTCGGCGACCACCCTTTCGGCCATACATCTGTTGTTCACCACCGTATCAACACTAGAGACATGAATCCTATCCGTCGGCGTCCCTATCGTGTATCACATGCTGAACATAGAGTAATCCAATCAGAAGTTGACAAAATGCTCTAAAAATGGGTCATCGAACCATCAGCCAGTCCTTGGGCTTCGCCAGTCGTCCTTGTGAAGAAAAAGGATGGTACCTGGCGTTTTTGCGTCGACTATCGCCATCTAAACAAGATCACGCGCCCAAGGACGTCTACCCATTACCACGCATCGATGACGCCTTGGACTGCTTGCACGGAGCTACATGCTTCTCGTCCATTGATCTTCGATCCGGCTACTGGCAGATTTCTGTTGATGAAATGGACCGCGAGAAAACTGCCTTCATAACACCTGATGGTTTATATCAGTTCAAAGTAATGCCCTTTGGTCTATGCAATGCTCCTGCGACATTTGAACGAATGATGGACTCTCTTCTGCGAGGCTACAAATGGACCACCTGTCTTTGCTATCTTGACGACGTTATTGTTTTTTCTCCCACGTTCAGCAGCCACCTTACGCGACTCGCTGCAATTCTTGCGGTCTTCCGGAAAGCCGGCCTTCAGCTGAACTCCACGAAATGTCAATTCGGGCGCCGTCAGATTACCGTGTTGGGACATATCGTTAACGCAACCGGTGTACAACCAGATCCGGATGAAGTTCGTGCCGTTCGCAGTTTCCCTGTGCCTCGTTCTGCTTCTGACGTGCGCTGCTTTGTCGGCCTGTGTTCTTACTTTCGACGCTTCGTCAAAAACTTCGCCGACGTTGCTCGCCCTTTGACAGATCTTCTAAAGAAGAACACGCCTTTCTCATGGGGAGCAGGCTCACGCGTTCGCCGCTCTCATGGGCTTTCTGACCACCCCTCCCATACTTGACCACTTTGATCCATCTGCACCGACCGAAGTCCACACTGACGCCAGCAGCCACGGCATCGGTGCTGTTCTCGCCCAGCAGCAGAATGGTACCGAGTGCGTGATAGCTTACGCCAGCCGCCTGCTGTCACCTTCTGAGAGGAATTACTCCATTACCGAGCGTGAGTGCTTGGCTTTAGTGTGGGCTGTCACCAAGTTCCGGCCATATTTGTACGGCCGCACGTTTTCGGTCATTACAGACCACCATGCCCCTCTGCTGGCTGTCTTCCCTCCGGGACCCGACAGGACGGCTTGGTCGCTGGGCTTTGCGGCTCCAGGAATTTTCTTTTATTGTCATCTACAAGTCTGGACATCTGCACAAGGACGCTGACTGCCTCTCTCGTCATCCCGTGGATCCTCCCGATCCTGTTGCACATGATTCGGAGACCTGCGTGTTGGCTTTCACTGACATGTGTGACATGCGCGCTGAACAACATCGCGACGAGTCCTTGCAGGCCATCATCGCCGGAGTGCAATCTGGCAGCACCGACGGCCTGTGTCGCATGTTCGTGCTGCACAACGGCATCCTCTACCGCTGCAATATCAACCCTGAGGGCCCTGAGTTTCTCCTTGTCCTTCCTCGTCATCTACGATCCGCCGTTCTCGAACAACTTCACGATGCACCAACGGCGAGACACCTTGGAGTTTTGCGCACATACGACCGCATACGGCGCCGGTTCTTCTGGCCGGGACTCTACCGCTCCGTGCGTCGTTATGTCGCAACTTGCGAATTGTGTCAGCGCCGGAAAAAACCTCCCCTGCTACCTGTCGGCCGACTCCATCCAATTGAAGTTCCCTCTGAACCTTTCTATCGCGTAGGCCTTGACCTGCTTGGCCCTTTTCCGACGACGACTAGAGGGAATAAGTGGATCGCCGTCGCTACCGATTACGCGACACGCTACGCGATAACCAAGGCGTTGCCGACTAGTTGCGCAACTGACGTCACAGATTTTCTCCTCCATGACGCAAAATAGGTACTCACATTTGGCTGCAATATTTTCAACTTCTTGTCCCGAATTAGGGACACGAGGGTGTTTAACTTAGCATTGCAGGGTGCTTCGGCTAAAAGAAAAAAATGTGTCTAACCATAAAAAAACAAAAAAAAAAAACATGCTACACTTCATCTTGGAAAGGAAACAGGACCTTCCAAGATTTTTCTGTCCTCTCCATTATTTGCCCAGATAGCTACCACGACAATGCTGTGCATGCTGAGCATCAAACTCAAAACCTATTTAGGAATTCCTGCAATGTGCACTGACAATTTACAAATCTAGTCATCCAACACACTAGAACACCACAAACCAGCTTTTTTTTTTTTTTTTTTTTTTTTTTTAAGCAGAAATTTAAGACTTGTTGTGCCAACACAAAAGAAAGAGGCAAGAAGAATATTTCTGACTGAAAACAGTGGGCCGCATTACCTAGCTACTTCAATGCGGCAGTCGCTACTAATTTATAGCCTAATAGCGATAATTTGCTACATATACCGTATCAAGACACCACAACATTGACTAACCTGCCTGATACAACTGTGGCTAGTGAAGTGCATATTGCCAGCGATTTCTGCAAATTATTTACTGCTGTTATAACGCTTCTCGCTCTTCACCCGTACCTTTAAAGATTTAAGCCCCTGAAAGGTCGCTAGATATGCCTGTGTATACGAGTCAACGGAAACAACAGTCCCCAATTATTTTAAGTAAGAGTCCCTTCAAAGGCTGCGCCTCAACGGCGCCAGTTCCATCTGTAGTTAAAAACCGCTAACCATCAAGCGACTAATCGGCATTTCACATAATTCGTCGTGTCCCACAGCGGTATAAACCACCGCGTCCAGCTGCTAGCGGATGGACGCAGCAACAAAGTCGTCAGCAAGTAGGTAAGCATAAATCAAGCCACCAGCCGCAGTAATACCTTATATCTCATAAACAAAAATAAACGGTTAAGAAAGCAGTGTACAGAATATGCCAAAGATGGCCACTTTTCTTTGTATATTTTACACCTAAGAAGCGCGCACGCAAAGTACGAGCCTCTTAACACATTAATACAGTCAGAAACCCAGCAGAACAGCCTCTCATATGGTTAACAGACATTTTTATGACAGTATTTGCGCGTAACACACGGACAATTTAGCGGTAGAACGAGTACATAGGCACGCATAATAATGTGGCCCCAATAAGCCAAATGATAAAATGCTTAGCACTGCAGCGCAGTTCGTGATGCAACCTAAAATCAAACAATGTGAGAATCATTTCAACGTACTTTTCGATAAATAAAGTACGACAGCAGAAGGAAAATCACTTTTAGTTACCTGTTCCGCAAGTAAAGCAGGCACAGAGCTAGTCAGCTGTACATGACGGAGCGACCTTTCTCAGCACCTAGGCGAGCGACGCGAAAAGATAAACTTATTTACCTGCATGAAGTACGTCCGAATATGAACACTAAAATCGATTAAAATCTCCAGTCGCGTTTAGGACAGTCCTAAAAAGTGCAAAGAGTGAAAAAAATGCAATTATGCGCCGGCCAGCTCTGCAGAGAGTAAAAGCGATCACTGTCACAGGCGTTTTGCGATGACTAACGCCTAACGCAGCTATTAGAATTTGCGTCCGATTCGCTGAATATCGAGTTTCTCAGGTGGTACAGCTTTTTACTTGCTTGATCAACGACGTGACACGAAATTAGCTGCTCAAAACAACTCTGTTTCAACTCGGCGCGTACTAAAGCGAGAACCAAACTCAACTGTTCTGGCGCAGCGTTGCCTGACGGGACAAACAGTCCGCGGCTGCATTTATCGAAATGCGACTTCTTTTTCGCTTCACAGCAGGGTGACCAACGGTACGACGCGCCGTCCGATGCTTCTCAAAAAGACTGCCCAAACTGTTGCGACCACTGATCTGCAGTTGCAACTGATAGAATTGAGTCGAAACTTGCTGGGTTGGGTTGTTGGTACCAGCGGTTTTAATTCATATTATGGTAACGTTGGTTGGCACGGCTTGTCACGCGCGATCTCGCACGCAGATGCGTCGCCTGCATTACGCGCGCCGCTGTCGCACTGACCACACGAGCGCTTACGGGTTCTACAGGATCGCAGTTACGCCTTCGAAAGATAATAACGTGCTGCAATTGCAAAATGTCACGGCACTTTAAGCATTCGATTTGACTCAGCACGAAGAAACCAAGAAACTCGGCCTCAATTTGGCTGTAAATGCGCCTCGGGTATGGCACATGCAAGTAGAAGCAAAGAACGTCGCTATTTTGTCTACGTACATGTACATGACCGCAAGTGCTCCTAGAAGCTCTTTGACGCTGTTTTGACACCAAGACAGGTACCGGCATCCTTGCGCGTTTCGTCCCAGATGATCGAAACTTTTGGTAGGCGCTAACGAACAAAGTGCATGCAAATGCTTGACAACCACGTACGCGGTCAGCTTGCGGCTCCAAACATAGAATGCGCATGCGTGTAGATAGTGTAATCAGTGCATTTTTTTCATACTGAACTGATTATGATGACTGTGATTTTTGGGTGAAAAAGCGTGACGTAAAAGGCAGGAAATTATAACGCACATGCGCGTATAGTAGAACGAAATGCTTGGGTCATGCTTTGTTTTAAATGTCACAGTCAGCGCAAAAAAAAAAAAATGCTACAGAAGATCGAGGTTATCCGGGATTTTTTATGTGCCGCTGTTCAGTGAACCACCTTGGCATATAACGCACTGTGTATTTCCAACGTACGCATGTGCGCCGCTCTTCATTGAACCTCTTTGACGCCAACCTGGATATAACTGGGTATGTGCCGCTGCGTATGTGCCGCTCTTAATACAATGACAAAAAAATATCTTTGTTCTCCGGTGCTAGGCGGAATCAGACCCACGCCACGCGTGTACTTCAATGCTAATTGCATTAACGTCGACATTCACGTAAGATGGGTCCTGCCGGAATTTTTTCAAATCGGTTTATATCGGAGAAGGAAGAAATTGAATGCCCTATTACCATACAGCCAGAAGGCGAGCGCGAATGCCAACTCTATTCCTTTACCGTGAGTAGCGTCCGCAAACGATCTTCCTTCCCCGACGTATTTTCCCCCTACCGGAGCCGAGGGACTAGCGTCAAGTTCTCGTGACAAGCCCCGTACTCCTCTTTACAGCGAAGCTGTTAGCCTCTAGTTGGTCGGGATATTTCGTGTCCGCGTGCGCGACCTTTGCTCACACAAAACTGTAGGCCGATCCCGAAGACAGTACAAAGCGGGAAGCGCACCGGGTGCTGGTTCTTTTAAGTGGCCGTCATCAGGTGACATCATCACTTGACAAAGACGTCATCGCGTGACGTCACGTTTGACTTGATGACGTCATCAGATTACGTCATCACGTGACGATGCGTGTTCACATAACGTTTGACGTGATGATGTCACCACGCAACCTATGGCGTGATCACGTCATCACGTGACGTTTGACTTGGTAATCACGTTACGTCATCATGGGCCGATCCGGGAGACAGTGCAAAGAAGCGGGAAGTGCACAGTGTGCTGGGCCCGTATTTTGTAGCGATGCGTTATGCTTTATTCTATACTAGTCTTATCATCCACCGATCACGGCTGGCTGATCCCGTTGATAACGTGAGCGGACCGTCGCTCTGACCACTGACCAAGCGCGAAAAGGCATTAGCATCGGAAAGGCATCGCTACAAAATACCGGCCCTGCTTCTCCAAGAGGCATCACTTGACGATGACGTCATCGCGTGACGTCACGTTTGAAGACTACTCCCTCGATCAGCAGTTGCAGTGTCGGTTTTCTACAGCTTCGCTGTACATCCATTTCCACAGGGTAGAATGGAGAGAGAATAAAACATTTATTAGTGAAAATTAATAAATGAATGGAGGCGGATTTTTTTCTCTTCCTTCTTCGCCTCAGGGCTCTCTCGAGAGGGATCTAATAGTTTGCCAACACGATCGTCAGATGTATACGTTGCGCTTGTGTTTAAAATGACCTTGCTTGATGAGGGGCCCTTTAATAAGAACGCCGATATGCGTTTTTTTTTTTTTTTCACTTCCGAGATAGGACACGGACGCAAGTTCGATGTGTCACGTGCAAAGTTGGCTTCGGCGTGTATGATTCCGGCTCAGCAATCGAAGTATAGTATAGTCTCAAGTATGTTTTCAACCAGTTCAAGTTTGCTTCTCATAAAAAAAACGGCATAACCCATCTCACGAAACTGCTGACGGAAATGCGATTAGCGGTGAAGCAATGTAGCGTCAGCACGTATTGCTACCGCCGAAACACGTCATGTATTGGGCGTGTACTGCAACGGCACTCCTCTGTTGCGTTTCCCTGTGTTTCGCGGCTGCGCCTTCTAGCGGCGCCTCCGCGAAACCCACTCGTGGCCTCCGAAATGCATGGTGCGCCGGTGCGTGTGAACGCTGAGAATCGTTCCCTCGCTGACCGCATACCCAGCGGCACATACCGCCATACGCAGGAAGCCAAGTTGAGATGAAAGAGGTTCATATCCAGTGCATTCATGGCGCAGCTCGCTAAAGCGCGTTGGTGTAAAAGAGGTTAAGAGCGGTACATACCCAGTGCAGGTCGTGGCGCAGCTCGTTAAAACGTCTGGCTGCTGTTTTGATGTATTAACCAAGGTCTAGGGGTCCTTTCAGTAGGGATCGCCCGCAGTGGCTGTCAGTGGATTCTAGCTCACCGTAGTAAAAAAACAAAATCACCGACGATTACGATACTCACTCGCGATATATTGGCTGGAGCGGACAATCTGTCTCGTGCGGCACGTTGCAAACGGAGCATGGTGTGGCGCGAGGCAGCGCGTGGGTGACGCGTGGACGCGATTCAGAGTAGCCGCCGCAGACAGACCTCCGCTCATGCAGCGCTTTGTTTCCATATATGGTATCGGTATGGAGCTGGGCAGGCCATGTAATGCGTAGGATGGATAACCAGTGGACCATTAGAGTTACAGAATGGATACCAAGAGAAGAGAAGCGCAGTCGAGGACGGCAGAAAACTAGGTGGGGTGATGAAGTTAGGTCGGTGCTGGTCACCGACCTTCATAGGCCGTTGACCAGTATAGCGAGCCAGCTTCAAGCAGTGTAGTGAAGACAACTTTCTCGGTGTTCTTCAAATAAATACATTTTTCTGATTGTATTATCGGCCGCTTATTTAATGGCCGATTCACTCAAGCACTTCAAAAAAATTGGGATTTTGGAAACGTCTTTTTTTTTTTCAAAAATAACTCGGGGGGTAAAAGATCATAATCATCATCAGCCTGTATTTATGTCCACTGCAGGACGAAGGCGTCTCCCTGCGATCTCCAAGTACCCCCGTCTTGCGCTAGCTGGTTCCAACTTGCGCCTGCAAATTTACTAACTTCATCACCCCACCTAGTTTTCTGCTGTCCTCGACTGCGCTTCCCTTCTCTTGGTATCCATTCTGTAACTCTAATGATCCACCGGTTATCCATCCTACGCATTACATGGCATGCCCAGCTCCATTTTCCCTTTTAATGTCAACTCACAAGTTGGGAAAGGTTTAACTTTGCTAGAAGGGAATGGCTCCTCGGAATGACTTGCCAAGGCTGGCTGCGTGACGTAAACGTGATACTCTCTCCTAGTCCCTTCGTCCATGGTACGTCACAGCTACGACATGCTTATTTGAAAAAAAAAATGACTACAACATCGCAGTGGGGAATGATAAATTTATTGCTCCAGATTATTGGCCGAGTCATGAAAATAAAACACTGCGTCCTGATAGGACGTAAAGCCGATATAAAAAGTAAAAAAAAAAGGATGAGCCTCTAAAACATTAAAAACACTGGTTCACTAAAGCGAGGGCTTAGTACTGAAGGCGATAGTAAATCCGTCATTTTCAATGTAATCGCGTTCGAAGGTGTACCTCGTCATCTTACTAACAGTCACCCAACCCGAGACTATCCAACCCTCGCCTTCAGTCGAGGGCGAAGCAGTAATGGCTCTGTTGAAAAGGTCCTTCGGGGTGAACAGGCGCGTCACGTGAGCGCCGTTTCCGGATTTGTCGAAGAGCGTGAATAGACACGTCCTCCGAAACGGCCACGCACGCGGCTGGCTGTCGTCCCCGCGGTGGACCTTGACAGACGCGCTCAGTTCGACCAGCGTGATGCCGTCAATGCAGATGGTAAGCTGGACCGTGTAACCAGGAGTGATGACGAACTGCGGGCTTACGACGTAGTGTATGCCGACACGAAGCTTGGAGTATTGGGACACCGTCCACGCGTACTCGTCGATGTGCTCTTGCTTCCGCGGACGCTCGACGACGGAGGCGTGCGCGGCATCTTCGGCGCGCGAAGATCCGGTGAAGGCGACGCTAGCCGCACGAGCGACTGTTGTCAGACGCTCGTGTTGCGTCAGGCGGTAGTTGATCATCTCGACAGCGGCAAAGATGTCGCGCAACGCGGTCCCGTTCACCTGCTTCACGTCTCGCGCCGCCATGGACGCGGTCCTGGTCGCCGTAGCTTCGATTAGCTCTAGGACGCGTTCGTGCGAAAGCTGAGTAATCGTTGTCCCAGATGGCGTTGAAGACGGTTTCTCGCCAGTCACGGCACCTTCAGGCTCCGCCTCTCCGTTTCCCCTCTCGACTAAGGCTCCGGAAGAACCTTCAGCCGAAGGTAGAACGGCCTCTTCGCGTCGCTTGACGTTCCGAGAGGTAGACTTCGTAGTTGCCGAATGAGCGGCCTCCAGGTGACTGACGAGGTGCGACCTCAGCAAGTTTCTGGAGCAGAGACTGCAGGTCACCACGTAGCAGTCTCGGACGTGAGCCTGCATGTCTTCCAGGGCGCCGGTGTAGCTGCATCCGTAGTCCTTGTTGCAACAGCACGCTACCAGTCTGCGCAGCACGTCAAAATCGGTGGTGGCCATGAGCACAGCCCTGCGTAGGCGAAGCAGCCTCCCGTCCATCGGGCACCGTAAGGTGGTGGAAACCGTCTTCACGCTTTCGAGAAAGCACGGGCCGCAATAGACGTGCTTACAGCTCAGGGAATAGTACTCGAACGGCACTACGGAGCACAGCGAACAGACAGGCAAGCCGTCTGGCAGCTGACCTACGAACCGGATGAAACGCCCGTCGAGAACGTCGCTAAAGCCTTTCAGAAGATACTTCTTCGGCTCGGGTGCAGATGCCATGGTACAGCGGTGAGCACTGTTAGGGTGAACACGCGAGCGCGTGGCCGACGGCACTATCAGCGCCGCGTAACAGCCATCGTTGGAAACATTGCACATGCGCAGCATGTGCTTTGCGAAACACTCTTTCCACCGCGCGCATCACGTCATCGATACGCTTGTTCGTCGTCTGCTAGCCGCATTTTTTGTTCGCTGAGCTGATACCTTCTGCATTTCAAGGTCCATCTGGATTGAAGATTGGCGCGTGAAGGAAAAAAGTGAGTGTAAGAGGGATAATTATTAAACTTTTTATTCAAGAAAATTGCACTTTTGCAATTCAAGTTAAACAAGACCATCAGAACAAATATAAAAACATGAGCAAATCTAATAGCGAGTCATGTGACCACTTACAGCAACGACTGCAGCTATTCTGGACGGTAACGAGTCGTAAAGTGATCGAACATATTCCCGATCGGCTTTCAGCCTTTCCCACTCGTTGCTGACTTGCGCCCACAACTGGTCCGAAGTCGCGGAATAAAGGGGCTTCCTTGCCAAAGAAGCTTTCAGACGGCCCCACACGTTTTCTATCACATTCAGGTCCGCTCCTTTCGGAGGCCATTCCAGTAGCTGCATGTGCTGCTCCGCCTGGAACTCCTTGACAGCCCGCGCCGTGTGTATCGGTGACCGGTCCTGTTGGAACAGGTAATCACCGTCTGGGAATAAACTGCTCGCATATGGCAACAGCACATTGTTCAAAATGTTGCAGTATTGTTCCGACGATAAGTGTCCACGTATACGTTGCAGGGGCCCTAAACCATATCTTGAAACAGCACCCCACACGTTCACACTCGATCTTGCACGTTGTCCGGGTCGTTCCTGCGTGGCATTGTGACGTTAACTAAAACAATTGCTTTTCAAAGCAGGAAGTTTGCCTCACCGTGTGCCTGGTAGTCTCCAAACACGCAATCTTTGGTCTTGTCGCGTCGAAAACGTCGACTCATCCGAAAAGATGACGCGACCCCACTCTTCTGATGTCCATGCTTCGTGCAGCTCAGCGAACTGCCGTCGTGCGTCCTTGTTTGCCGCCGTTAGTAGTGGCTTCTGCGCTGCGACGCGACTGCGAAGGCCCGCAGTACGCAGGCGACGTCGAACAGTGGTGTCCGAAACGTCCAAATCCAAGTCCTCGCGTATTGCTGGGGCTGGCAAGAAAGGGTTACGAACAGCAGCTGCAACTATGAGGGCGTCTTCATCGTCTGTGGTAGCTTTAGGGTGGGGCGCGCGGGGTGCATCCTGAATGCGACCTTCATACTTGTAGGCTTGAATTATCCTGTTCACAGTCTTCATCATCAGCCTATATTTATGTCCACTGCAGGACGAAGGCCTCTCCCTGCGATCTCCAATTACCCCTGTCTTGCGCTTGCGTATTCCAACTTGCGCCTGCGAATTTCCTAACCTCATCATCCCACCTGACTTTCTGCCGTCCTCGACTGCGCTTCCCTTCTCTTGGTATCCATTCTGTAACCCTAATGGTCCACCGGTTATCCATCCTACGCATTACATGGCCTGCCCAGCTCCATTTCTTCCGCTTAATGTCAACTAGAATATCGTCTACCCCCGTTTGTTCTCTGATCCACACCGCTCTCTTCCTGTCTCTTAACGTTACTCCTAAGATTTTTCGTTCCATTGCTCTTTGTGCGGTCCTTAACTTGTTCTCGAGCTTCTTTGTTAACCTCCAAGTTTCTGCCCCGTATGTTAGCACCGGTAGAATGCAATGATTGTACACTTTTCTTTTCAACGACAGTGGTAAGCTCCCAGTCAGGATTTGGCAATGCCTGCCGTATGCACTCCAACCCAATTTTATTCTTCTGTAAATTTCTTTCTCATGATCAGGGTCCCCAGATCACAGTCTTCAGGGGCCTATTAACTAAAGCGCCAATATACCGCTGGGAATAACCTTTCAGGGAAAGATCGACAATTGAGCGCCGTTCATCATCGGGAACCCTAGCCATAATACGATCTGGCGACAGAATGAACGGCTGCGAAAGATGTTTGGTTGTTTTATATACGGCGTTGCATGCACAACAACTTTGAAGGGAACGAATAGACACGCCCCCATAGATATACAAGTTTTTTTGTCTTGTTCTGTTCAAGCACAGATGTTTAAAGAAATCTTAAAATGCAGGATGCATGGGCTTAGAAAACAAAAATGCGGCTAGCAGACGACGAACAAGTGCATTCATGACGTCATGCGCGCGGTGGAACAATTATTTCGCGGAATGCGTGATGCGCATGCGCAATGTTTCCAGTGATGACCGTAACGGGGCGCTGACAGTGCCGTCGGCCACGCGCTCGCGTGTTCACCCTAACAGTGCCCACCGCTGTACATACGTATACAGCAGCACGAAATCGTCGACGAAGCTGAGGGCGAATGAACGAGCGGCCGCGTTGCTTCGCCTTTTAAGCCGGTGAAGACATCATCTGCGCGCCAATCAAATGCCGAGATGGCGAAGTATGGTATGGTATGGTATGCCTTATGTGATGGCGCATACCCATGCACTGCGGGGGATTGGCCAAGATGTGGATGGAATTAGGCAACCTTTTTTTAAATACTAGAATTGGTAAAGCTAACTGGAGAAAATAAACAAAAATAAAAAAATTTTAAGAATTCAAGAAAAGAAAGGAAAATTTTCATCTTCAGTTCTCCCAACGTGCACACGTGCATGCATGCGCCCACGTTACTGTGGCGAGTAAAACGTAGATAACTCGTGGTTATACTGCTTATTGGACTGCCTACCGTTTCTTGCATCTCGTTTATCCATGATATCGGCAATAAAGAAAACTGCACGGCCGTTTACTCTTGCTGGACGTCTCCGCAGTGGGTATGCGCCACAGTTTCTATCATGTCATTCATTACGTCGATCGTTTTTCCGCGTAAGTACCCGGCACGCTTTAAGTAAAGATCTCAAATGAAACAGTTTAAACTGGTAAAACGTTCTTTCAAAGCTCAACGTTTATACATTAAAATTAAGGCCCAATGTCACTTTTTGAATTTCGCGCCAATACAACAGCTTGACGTCACCGTAAAAAAATTCTAGAAACTAGCGGTTGAACTAGTTGAATGTTTGGTTGGTTTGCAACGCATTGCTGTCCTACTTTACCGATAATAAAGCCCGATTAAAATAAACGGTGTCAAAGTCACGAGTATTCGGGGAACGGCGCGAACTTCAGGAGCTTCAAGCGGCGGAATCCACACCCGTCCTTCGTTATCGCGCCGTTTCTGGCTGGCCGAGCCTCCTTTCACGGTAATATCGTAATATTAAGAGCTGCCACTTTGCTGTTGAAGAAGTGCAGTTTACTAATACAGCCTAACTCTATCAGTATTCACCTTCAACGAAACTAACGTGGCACTTGCACGTACGGCTGTAAATTAGGGGGAAAAAAAATAAAGACGTTATGCATGGATTGCATGCAATGCCGGAATCGACGTTATGCATATAATTCTGAAGGTAGTTGGCTAGCATAGTTTGAAGTTCTGGACAAACGTTGTGAAACGATGACGCAAGCCTAGCTGTGCGTTTCCGCTACGACCTGGACCGATCCCGAAGGCGGTGTCGCACAGACGCCATAGTCACTACGGAAAAAAAGTTCCAGGGAATATGCGTCTCGAAGAGCTAGCCACAATAAAAATTGGCACGCTCTCGCTTTTATTAGCAACTGTTGCTATACATTCGTTTGCAAGTCCAATTGGAGCGACAAGTGTGCCTGAAAGATTGTCAAATTAAATGTTCGCCTCAGCCAAGAATTGGCTGGCAGTTTTGATCTTTCATAAAATTGAAAATATTTCTGTGTCGTATATGCAAAAGCAAGCAAGAGGGGGGAGGGGGGGGATCGATTGTTCGTACAATGTTTGGAGGGCGGCAATTGTAGTGGGAGTCTGAGGTTCGATATTGTTGAAGAGGCCCGAACAGAGTTACACGAACATATAGGTTCGAGTAACTCTCGTACCATGAATTTTGTGGTGGTTACCCACCACAAAATTTATGGTACGAAGCAAGAAATTCTTTGCATTAATAATGGGCTCAATGTGACCGTGTCCTTCACTGCTGCTAATTATTGAACAAACTAACAAGCAACACATTTTTAGATCACCGACTTGGGCCGTCAAGCGCGGCTTGGCAGTCCCTACGTGGGTCTAGCCGGGTGACACGGGGTCTCCCCTGCGTCTTCTCTGGACCCAAATAAAGTTATTTCACTCACTCACCGACTTTTACACTGCAAGCGGATTTCTGCCGTCGTCGTCGCCGTGAGGTTCCATATAAAGTCCAAGGGCGATAAAATCGTCGCCGCGCGCCGTACTGTATGTGCGAGCGAAAGCATGCGACGCTGAGCCGGCAATCGCGGCTCACGCACGCAAGGGCGGGAAGCGGGAAGGAAGCGTGCAGGTCGAGCACAAAGCTCTGGAGGGAGGGTAGGGAGGTGGAGGGGGCGCGCGTTCTCCCCGCGAGCTCTCGTCCCGCGCGGCTGTATCTTGAAAGCCATCTGCGGCAGGATCGAGCAGAGTCCGCCCTCCCTGTTTTGGCGGCTAAATGCGAGCGCCGGCACGAAGCTGTCATCGAGTGAGATGCGTTCATGCATTTGCTTGTGCGCGCGTGAAACCATGCTTGTTAATTTAGTTTGTGTGCCTATCATTACAACTTTATACGGCCGATAAAGCTACTATCCTTACTTCGTATAGCTGTCCACTAATTTGCTATCGCAATCGATGCTTCGCCTTTCGGGCGAAACTGCGACTTTTTCAGCAACTTTGCTGTTGCCCATTTTGCCTCCTCCAGGGACATTTTTGTATAAGCCCACTCGAAGGCAGAAGCCCTCTAGTGTTCTTTCACTATCATAAGACTTCCAAGAGTATGGTTAGAAATTGAGGACCGCTACTGTGTTCGGCCCTTGTTTGCAGTACTAAAAAATGTCGCAGTTTCGCCCGAAAGGCGAAGCATCGATTGCGATAGCAAATTAGTAGAGAGCTATTCGGAGTAGGGATAGTAGTTTTATCGGATGCATAAACTTGGACACATTCACTTACTAAAAACTGAATTAACAATCGTGGTGTCAGCGCGCACAAGCAAACATGAATAGATCACACTGAATGACTGCAGACAACGACTATCAAAACGCTGGCAGCAAGCGGTGCCGCCGCAGCGGGCGAAGGTTCGCGCGGTCTATCGCTTCAACGGAAACTGAGCGGCGAATGCACAGCGCATGCATTTTTGGCATTCTCATGCAGCCGCATCTTTTAACGCCTTTCGCACATTTTTGCAATTAATATTTCATTAAATTTCACGTAACGTTACTGCAGCTGTATAAGAGCCCAAATTCACAAACCTTAGTGAAAAATTTGAGAGTTGGTAGGTATGCACTGTGCCCCTTGTTGAAGCTTCAGCGTTTGTTGCAGCGCAGTATTGTGACACCATCCTGTATGCACTTGTCGATTGCCTGTTGCCTCCGAGATTTCAGTGCATAATCTACAGCAAAGCTGTTAATGGGAGTTTTGCAGCCGTTTCCGTGCAGCAGCCTGGCGGTGGCATTGTCAATATCATTCAGCAACACAACCTGCATCAGAGTCCCCAATTTTTTTGCTTTCAAACATAATTATCAGTGATTATAATATAAAATTTACCTTGCGTACACCTCACTTGAATAGGAACAGCTTTACTGTGCTATTTCTTTAGCCAGTAATCCATAATTTTTCTTCTTTCTGGGGTTTTACGTTCCAAAACCGATTATGAGGCATGCCGTAGCGGAGGGCTCCGGATTAATTTTGACCACCTGGGATTCTTTAACGTGCATTATATGACAAGCACACGGGCGTTTTTGCATTTCACCTCCATCGAATCCTTAATTTTTGTTTCTCACGTTATGTTTTAGCAGCTCCAAGTTGGATGACAGCTAGAAGTATGTACGATTGTGGGGGTTGAGAGCTGCCAGCCATGCAGCCTGTATAGGAGCAGGGTGGAGTGAGAACGCACTGGTGGCATTAGCAATGAATCACTAAGATCAGCCAGCAAACAGACACCTCGTACTTCTGAAGCGTGTGAGAACATGCTTATACAGCATCGCTATCTTTGATGAATAAGTTGCTCAGATTGGTGTATTACGTCTGTGAAGAGGTCTTTTTTTTTTCAGCTTTATCACCTTTATTATTATTTTTTTTTGCATGACAGACAAGACGCTTCAGACAAGATGACACAAGCCAGCGCAAACATTATGTACAACGTGCTATCATAGATCAAAACTGCACATGAAAATGTAAACGACAAATCGGCCAACTTTTGTTGTCTTTGTCCTGCACAAAGACCAAAAGTTGCCAAAAAAATAAAGTGATGTACAAGACTTCCCAACCTCAAGTCATTGGCACTGCGATTTCAGTAGGAAATACTACACCACTTCAAGGTGAAATAGTTTATGGCCAGCGCTCCCAGAAAAGAAATGCAAGAGCACACATTGGTACACAGAAAGGCAGCATAATTTTATTTTGATGACATGATTTAGGGTCACTCCAATGGTGAGATGATGTGCGGCAGGATTTTGGTTGGCCACTGATTTGATTACCTCCGTCGCGTGCCTCCGAAACCTGTGAATACAGAAATGCCAGTTGTCAAACCGTAGTTACTGTGGCTAAAATAATTAAAAGGTATGCTGAAAGAGGTCAGCGGAAATTGTTTAGATCTTGCACAACTGCTCTGAATGAAGACCGAGTACTACCTCTTGATGTGAATGCATTGCCCATCTGGACATAAACTAGACGTGACATTATTTGAGAATTTAAGAAGGGCTTTTCTATTTACTGCATTAGAGTTCAAAACAAACCATTCACTTACCACTGGACGAATGTGTACCACTTGACGTCGAGGGTCCACCAAATGATGAAGATGAGCCAAATGTGCCTTCTCTAGGGTAGCCATACGCAGTCCTGTAGCCTGCATTACTGCAAGAATTAAGTATGTTAGCTGGTTTAGTTGACAGAGGGACACCTTGATAAGAATGTACAAGAAACGAAATGCTGTGCAAGTGCACTTGTGGAAGCAAGTTTAGGCTGTACTTTTTTAGCAAGTGCATGTTTGGGCTAGCTGGTGGATCAACCTATCGCATGTTCATTTATCAGGGTTGTTTCTGATGTCCCTACTGACAGTGCACAGGACAAATGTTAATATACAGGGTGCGTGTCATGAGTCACCAACAAAGCACGTGTGATAATGTGAAAAAGACGACGATACCGGTCGGCAAAACTAAGAATGGACCCCGTGAGATGAAAAGCACGTGAAGCGCGAGAGAAAAAATGAAGAAAAAGGAGACGAAGGTGGAGATGAGCGGTCATTGCTGACGTCGGCATGGACTGGTATAGACGCATCGCCAGTTGCACTCTGGTGACGTGATCAGGATTCATCGGGGATCCGGACCGGAGAGGGGACATTCGTGAGTTGGCCGGCGACAGCTCCCGAGCCCTGAGTGCGTCGCCGTGGCTGTGCTCCGTGGCCTTGGTCCAGCCCCCATGCTGCCGTAACCGGCTGCCCATGCCATGGAAGCAATCGCCTGGCCACGTCAGCGGCACAACACCTGACAGGCGCAGACTCCGTCCTGTGCCATGCGGGTCTCAGCGAAGGACCGCGACCTTACCACTTGTAACGAATGTCGACACCCACGCCGCGTTGCAACCAAGCAGGCCAACGTCCTTCGCCCCACTGGGTCGAAGTCCGACACGAGTGGCGACGGTCAGAACGTTCGATTGCTCGTGACTTCTCGTTTAGTCGAACGGAGGAACAGTATATAGCCGAGGGCTAGTTTCTTTCTATGTATATAGCTAGTTTTTGGAGTGCCTCGTGTGTGTGTATAGGGTTTATATGGTGCGTTAGGGTAGTTTACTGTTAGTTTTTCTTTATTACAATTTTTTTAGATAGTTTTTTTTAGCATGTTTACACTGTGTGTCTGTCCATTTCTGGAACGCCGAAATTCGTGACAGTGAGGTATCTTTGCAGACATAATGATGACAATATTTCAGACAAATTCTACATTACAGCAGAACCTTGTTCATAAGTTTTGTGAAAACGCGTACGAACCGGGAAAACATACGATCCGATGCAACTAAAAAATTTGACAGATTTAACTGTAGTTGACATCTACGTAATGTGAATTCAGCATTGCTCGAATCAGTGCAGCATGAGACGCCGGCGCACGTCGAGCTGGTGGGGCTCCCGCGGCCCGAGACATGTTTTGTTATTTTGCCATAGCGTAGTGCTTTGTGACGGCGACGGGAAACCGAAATTACATTGAGCTGGCGGGTGACGCTGGATGCCGTCGGAGCCAAATGCGACGCTCACATCGCACCGCCTGCAGCTGGGAACGGCGGCGTGTTTGGGTTATCACCTATTAAATGTGTGCAGTGCACTTCCAACGACACTATGCCCCACGCGCTGGAAAACAGATAAGTGAAGATACTTATCGCAATAGAGTTGGCGGCGACAGCTGTGAAGGTGGCGTGCAGCGACCCAGGAGGAGATTCGCTGGCACCGAAATAAGAACTGAAGTGAATTGAATTCTGGGGGTTTACGTACCAAAACCGCGATTTCATTATGAGGCACGCCGTAGTGGAGGGACTCCGGATTAATTCTGACCACCAGGGGAACCTTAATGTGCCCCCAATGCATGGGACACGGGCGTTTTTGCATTTCGCCCCCATCGAACTGCGGCCGCCATGGCCGAGGTTTGATCCCGCGTCATTGTGCTTAGAAGCGCAACGCCAAAGCCACTAAGCAACCACGGCGGGTGGGCATAAGGGTATGAATGACTTTGAAAAGTACACATTGCTCTGAAATTTTGGCCAATAAAGGCAGATTAAGAGTATAATAAAGAAAGCGACTAAAACGTCTGAAGCCCCAATCGCAAAGCTCGGACAAATCCATGTACTACCTATCATTCCCACGTCGGCTGAATGATCGCAGTGCCAGAATTTCCTCCAAGTAATTATTGTAGGAAACTCTATGGTGTCCAGCACATTGGCATAAAATTATGTAAATTTCACATCAGTCTGTGACTGAAGAGGATATGAGCGTATTGAAAAAAAAAAAAAAAAAGAGCAAGCTCATCTCTTGACTTACTTTCTGTTTCCCATGAGATAACCCAGCAGGCCACCTGTGGCAGCCCCAGTCCAGAAACCACCTCCTCCTAAGCCACCACCTGGTGAGCCAGGAGCTGCGCCACAGCCTGAAAAATTTACATGTGTCACGCATAGCCAGCCTTCATGTGATATGGAGTGCAGAGCATTACAGTGCAACCATTATAAAACCATTATAAAAAGGAATCCCAGCCTAAATGACAAGGTTTAGGCCCTGAAGTGACAATCTGGATATGAAAAGCGCTATAGTTAACTTTGACCATCCTGGGTTCTTTAACATGAACACATGAACCGGAAGCAAGAGTAATGTTAGTAATTTACAAAAAAGAAAAGAAAAAAAAAAGCACAGTTCGCAGAGTACTTATACAACCAGCTAAATTATCATGAAGGAGCCATTAAAAAGGGTGCTTATTGCATGTTCCAAGTTCTCACAAATAGCAATAGCTTCTTACAAGTCAGTCCATCCTTTACGGTTCCACTCATTCATTTCTAGCCTTCCATATGCAGATTTCAATGCCAGGAATCAAGCCTGCAACCTTATGCCCACCAGCGGAATGCCATTGCCAATAAGCTGCCATAACAGATAAAGGAGCCAAGTATCAGTTGCACTAGAGAAAGAGGAAACAGACCAAAGGACGGGGAGTTGCAACCATACACAAGTCCCATTTGCTACTTTACACAGATAAAAAAAAAGAACAGAGAGAGAGAAAAAAAAATGCAAAAAAAAAAGCAGAGTACTAAGACTAACTGCATGCATATCCAAACTGCACACCACGTCTACACACGAGCACTACATTCAGTCAACTCCAGGAATTGAGCAACAGCTGTGCGGCTTTCTGAGCTAGTGACACACATGTGGCCACCATTTAAGCACCATCTTGATGAATGAGAATGTTCTCGAGTCCAGGTGATCGAACACAATCAGAAGTAGATGGCAACGATTGCTGTCATGACAGATGAGGGAGAAAGTCAGTAAAAATCCTCAAGTCGACGACTGTTGCACACACCAACACTAATGGTACACTGTAATGTGCAGGACAGGCCCTTTGGCTGCACCATAAAGATAGATAACATTTTGTTTATTGATGGTGCCACAAAGCACCACTTTTTACATTGCTCACGTCATTGTGCTCACAGTTGCCCCTTTCCGAGTTTTTGTGCGAGTGGATGCGGGTTAATTTTTTTTTTCTCTAGGTTGTCTAAGCGGTGTCAATAAAGTAAGATGGCAGTGCGTGTTCAGGAGAATGCTGCCTTAGACTAGTAGTCTGGCATAGTGCCGCACGAACATTCTGAGAAGTTTAGCTCAACGGGACCCAAATGCAAAATATAGTAGATTTTTGCTCACTACAGTATGATGCATGCCACAAACACGCAAGCACACCAGATGTCTATACATATCTGTGCATAGTATACATTTACTCATACAGTGTACGACTATGACATGTACAAAAATTCTGCCATGGTGGCTTAATGGCTTGCTGTACTGGTGCTGGGCATGGTGCCGCAGGTTCGACTCCCGGCTGCGGGAAACAGAGTGCACAAGATGCCTTTCTTAACAATGTTGTGTTTAGGTACTTTCTGAATGATCAATAGGAGATCGGAATGTTCTACTGCCCAACAGTGTTTATACTGTTACGAAATATTTAGTAAGCAGCTGCTGAAGTGTCACTTGCCACTGTGCACTGCTTCTACGCGGGTACAGGTACGTCGTATGAATAGCACATACAAAAAAAATTTAAATAAATAAAGTCACTTCAAGGGACCCTGAATTACCCCCTCAGGCTTGGCCAAATAACATAGTCCGTGGGTAGCATACGCTGTTGTGAACATCTCAGCCAAGTTCTGCTGTCGTATGCGGTCCGTGTAGCTCGCAAGTGGAGCACGAAGTCACCTTTCTCCCAAATGCTCTCGTTTCAAAAACCCCATGATCCTCGCTCTTTTCTGTGTGCGCATCTGCTATTAGTTGCTGCGGTCGGCTACACCACGGCCACCGCGAGGTGCCGCCACGAGTCCACTGGCTAAACACTGCAGCTCGCTGAGGACAACCACGTTTGGCTTGCGTTTAACACCAAAATCGGAAGTCCAAAATGAAATTTGAACTGCGCGCCACGGTTGGTGGAGCGTTGTGGAGCGGAGCGTTGTGGTGCCACCCCACTCCGCCGTAGCATTCGCAGTGCAAGGCATTGAAGGAGGTAGGGGAGCACAACGGAGGCCGTGTTTGATTGCCGATAACTCAGCTTCTGCTGAACGCATTGAAGTACTTTTTGCAGCAAAGTGATTCTGAAATAGCCTATTTTCACTTCAAATGTCTTTCTCCACTTCGATGGAAAGTGGTTCAGGGCCCAATTAAAGAATATTGGTTGGCGACTGTTTACACAGTCTCTTGAAATCAATTTTGCCCTAAACTGGATGCAAAAGGAAATTATTGGGTGTCAATCGTAAACAAGCTTTACAAATTGGACATTTTACAATAAAATCATAAAGGTTGGCAAGTATGCAAGGGCAAGCCATGTATACCAAGCATATACGAGTAAATTGGCCTGCCATAAAAGTAGTTAAGTCACTGGATGCATTTATACAAACTGCACAAGACGGTACAAAAGGTAAAAAACTGAACAAACGAGCTCATATTTACGACTGACTTTATTGAAAAAGCTATTAAAAAAAATATGGTGTACAGCCAGAATGTCTTGTCACCACCATGGTGACAAAGATAACAAAGTTACAAAGAAGGTGACACCACGGTGACAAAGGTAACAAAGACGCAAAGGAGGTGGCAGCACAGTCTGTCTGTACACTGTTTTTTTTTTTTTTTTTCCTTTCAATAAACTTGGTTGCAAGTCAGCACTTTTTTTTTTTTTCGCTTGGTTTGCCACGCGGCATAACATCATAATGGGGTTAAATATAAACATGCAGGCCCGTTTCATAGAGATACTGCAACAGCGACTTATAAAATGCGTTGTCCATAAACCATCTATCATAGTCTTCTACTTGATCACTCTTCAATTTCACGCCTTCGAGAACACTTTCTCGAATTGTCTTTGTACCAGGACACGTCCAAAGTAGACGGTGGGCATCCGCTGTAGACGCAGGAGCAGAGCACTTCGGACACTGGGCAATGTCTTTGTACGGTTGACCCCAAGCACAAGTGACGGCTGGTGCAAGGGTCGCCCCGGCCCGAAGTTTCCGGAGAGAGACTTCCTCCACCCAAGAAAGATTGTGGGGAAGGAAGCAGACATGCGCAGGGGAATGAGGGCACGCGTGTCACACCGGAGGATGTGATTTTCGGGCAAGCATTTGTTTGTTCTCTTTCTTGCCTTGTGTCTCGTTTTGTCGCGCAGTTTGTATCAGTGCATCCGTACCAGCTCACACAGCTATCAACCTTATTGACCCTCTAAGGACGAGACATATAAATAAATAAATATAAAAAAGAATTATTTTTAATCTAAATGTGCAAAATACATAGAGAATAAGCAATATGGGGGGCTACACGAGGCAGAAAACTGGAAGTAGGCTTCACCCCAAGGCATCTATGGCTTCATTTGGAACTTGTACAGACAGCTCTCTTCATATCATAGGTGTACACTGAATTTGCTTTACATTACGCGTGTGATACCAGTTCAGGCGGAGATCTTGTATCGGTCTGTCTCCCTTGATCATACTTTGAAATAATGTGAGTCGCGTGCCAAATTTCTTCTTCCTCGTCCTGTGTTTCTATTCTAATCCAGCAGAAGCCTCTTGCTGCCCGTTATTCAGAGTCATCCGATGACATTTAGCCATGAACTCTGTACTATGCCAAAATTCAGCACCAAAAAAAAAAAAAATTTATGGTGTGTTGCCTGTAGGCAACACTCATGCCTACAGGCAACCATAAAGCAACCATCCTCCATAAAGGGTTAACTCACCTGCACCCGTCTGATACGGGGGTCTGAAGCCTGGAGGTGGAGGCATGCCACCACCCCCACCGCCACCGCCAAAAAAGCCTCTTCTGGGTGTGCCTGGATAGTCGGGCGGCGGATCGTCGTCATAGCCTGGAGGGGCGTCGTTTAGCTGCTCCGGAGCAAGGCAGCTCTTGTAGATGACAAATATGATAAAAGCAGCCACGCCGAGGAAGAGGATTGTTTGGAAGGTCGAACCAGACTTGGAGCTGCCGGTGTAGGCTGAACTGAAAAGCAGAACAGCGATATTAAAGGTCAACTGCAAAGAAATTTCAACTTTAGCCAGATTTATTATAAATTAGCAGTATCGGAGTTCTTTGATACTTTTACTGGTCACTAAACTTCTCTGTCAGACTATTGGAGAGCTTCATATGCTGCCAACAGCGACCGCGCGTCGGCACCACCGGTTCAGAGGGGGCACTCAGCAAGCCGTGCAGCAGCTGGCTGGTGTGTTTGTGCGATTTTTGTAGTGGCTTAACGCACTTTTTGCCTTTTAGCATGTGCAGAGAAGCTCCAATGGTCCTCAGGAGCTTGAAGAACAATGTCAAACACCTGTTGTGTGCAGCAGTGTTGTTATGGCTACAGAAGGGCGGACGAAACAAGATTCCAACCTTCGTGAAATCAACTGCCAAGAGAAAACATCGCACAGACAATGCGATTGCCACAGCATCTGTCCTTGAACATATACTGAGTGTCGCGGTTAACGTTAGCCAAGCTGTTAAATTAAACGAAGAAAGAAAGGAAAAGAAAAACACGGTGCAAGATGAGATTATGGAAGCTACGGTGTTCGGTTGTCAGATTGTGTATATATTTTCTTCTTTTCACAGCTTGGCTAACGTTAGCTGTGACACGCTATATTTAGTTGTGCTTAAAGTGTGTTGAAATGTACTTCTGAAGTTGAAATGCATGATTGTCAGCCCTTGCCAGCCGTTCAAATAGAGTTTGAGGTTGTGTCCATCTCGTTCAACGAATGTTAGGCCTAGCTCAGCAGCATGTTCGTGCACCCACTACAGACAGACCTGAACTAAAAGATAAGCAATTAGAGAGAATGAACTGCTTTTGTAGTTCATTTCTGGCCAAAGCGATTTGAAGTGTTGTATGAAGCACACACAAGAAGCGAAAAGTGGCGACACTGCGCAGAGCCAACATCAGTACGTCACCGTTGTCGATCGAAGGCTGCCAGTCACACTTTCCGGCGCTTCTGTGATCGAAATGAGACTATGTATAGTGGTAGCCCTAGAACAAGATCACGCAAGCACCTCACTTTCCAAACGTTCCTTTGCGCTCTCGTGATTTGCCGGCACCACACTTTCGTTAGAGGTCATTAGCACGGCAAGGTAGGAGGCAAAGTGAACTTGAAGTGACATTGAACGTGACATTGAACTATGCCTACTCAGCGACGTAGGAGGCAAAGTGAACATTCAGAAAGCTAGATGCGTGCACAATCTCACAACTGTATGTGTTATTCATGACATATAAAGGAGTTTATAATATTCTTATGCGGACCAATTTGTTTGCCTCTTGTGCAAAACGGGCAACAAGTGACAGCCCCCAAAATAATGCAGTGTCTCGCTCAGTTATGAAGTTATACAGCAGGCATCAATGCTTTAAAAGGAAGCTATGTGCTCTTGAAGTGAGCGCTTATATGCAGCATAGTTTCCTTTAACAATACTTCATTGAGCACACTGCATGCACGATGAAGAGTGTGGGGATGCGCGACTCTCACGCGTCCCCTGATGTTGTTTTCCCTGCATGTCTCCTGTAGTCCGGCGTCTCCGCGTGGCTAAGCCCGGCGGTGGTCGTGGTGGTTGCGGCGCATTGCGGGAGATGGCACGAGTGTCGTGATGCTAACGCCTCCGAACGGTGGGGTGACTTGGGGGAGAAAGTTCGAGGGCGCTTCCTCTTTGGGTTGGGATCGGTGAGTGACGCGGACGTCCCGCGCGTGCGCCGATCCACGCTTCGCGAGACGTCTCGCGTGGCTCGGAGCAGGGCACCGGTATGGACGAACACGGATCGTCCTAACGCGCCACCGTTCGCATGACCGCACACGTGATCGCGTGACCGCACACGTGAATGACTAGGCGATGGTGTCACAGCATGGGGCAAACATATTTGCTCGCTATCGGGTCGCGGTGAGTCGGACTTCCTTGATTTGTCGCGCGCCCATGTGAATGTTCTATTGGTAGTAATTCAGCTAGTGTGTATTAGTGTATGAAAGGTGCAATAAATGCCCTTTTGATTGTTTGCACCACTGTGTTGTCGTTCCTTTGTCCCAAGAGCACATGTGAGACCCCACAAGAGTTAGTTAAAACCAGCTATCAATAACAGCCCCCCATTTCCCCGTAGCTGTGTTCAAAGGGGCCCATGAAGCCACTGGCCACTCATATCATGCAGCTCATCTCAGCTAGTGTGATGTGACGATGCTCATATTGGCAAATCAGCATGTTTTGTAATATTTTGTCATTACTTCATGTCAATGCTGCACGGTTTACACAGAGCTTGAACTGAACAACCAACTGTGGTCATAGGTGCTGGTGCAGACAAGTGCCACCGCTCAGATAAATCGGTATTCAAACACGGAAAGTTGCTCACGCCCTAACTGTTCCTTGCCACGAATATGCTAAATGTCTTGTTGAGAATGAGTTTTTAAATTTCAAGTAGTATGCGTAGACATCAGTGACTGAAATTCCACAACAGCCACATCTGCGCAGGAGGTTATCGTGTCTTACAGTGTGGTGTCAAAATGGTCCGACTTGTGTGCCGACACGGCCGTTGGCACAACACAGCTTGTCGGCCTAGTGCAGTGGGGCCTAAATCCATCTAAACTATTCTAAACCGTCAAAGTAAGCCGATGACACCGGTGATCGCAGTCTCCTCATCTGCAGTGGTGCCCCTAGCGGCAGCTGCTGTCACTATGGCAAACTTGGCCTGACGTTTCGCGACCAGTAGAAAAGTATTGTAGGACTCTGGTAGTATATATGACTGAAGCAATCTTGGCAAAGTCTCAGGGCTGGTAATGGTATAGTTTTCGTATCAGCTCGTACTTCAAACGTCAAACTTTGCATGGGGACTCCTCTATATCTACGCTATCTTAAGCTAGACCTTTTACGCAGTCGCAAAATTAAGTTGCAGTTCTACAAAAAGAATAAATAAATAAAAGTTTTGCAGCCAGTTTCAAATACTTAGAAATTAAATTATGGGGTTTTACATGCCAAAACCACAATCTGATTATGAGGCACGCCGTAGTGGGGGACTCTGGAATAATTTGAACCACCTGGGGTTCTTAAACATACACCTAAATCTTTTCGCCCCCATCGAAATGCTGCTGCCGTTGTTGGGATTCGATCCCGCGTCCTCATGCATACTTAGTAGCACAACACCATAGCCACTAAGCAACCACGGCGGGTCAGTTTCAAATACTGAGAAGGCAACTGTAGATAGCTGAAGTTTACACGCTTGACCACATGCTTTCTGGTTCTATGTTTGCTAGCATATTTGATACTTGCATGACTTATTCGCTGAAGCAAAAGGAGACCTGCAATGTTTAGCAACAGGATGCATGCATAGAGATACAATGCTGCACATTAATGGAATCTTTCATGAAACCTTTTCAAGTTGACTTTTTCCCGACTGTGTTTCAATACGCAGATTGTGTATTGTCACCCCATAAAAGCTTGCAAGCTGGAAGCATCAATTAGCTAATTACACTATATTCGCTAAAATCTGAGCACCATTTGCACTCAATGACAATCATTACTTCTTGGTCACAAAGTGGATGAGGAAAACATTTGATCAATCAACCAATAAATGAAACACTGGCATGGCGCTCTTTGGCCATACCTGGCCCTTGCGCCACTAAACCACATACATGCAACCAATAAATCAAGTGGGCAGTTCAGACAAAAAAAAAAAAAAAAAAAACGAACTTTTGTTTAAAGAACTTGTTTACAGACATTAGTTCCTTTGCTTCAGTGAAGCAATAGCCACCTGAAATTTCGTGATATTCAAGATATTAAAAGTGCTGTATGTTTGCCCATTACACGGTGCAGTGCGCATGCTGCAACATGTAGATGCTACATGTGACCTTGACTGCACAACTCTGGCAATTTAGGCCATGTAGGGCGAGTTCAGCCTCTGCCCACATGCAAACTTTGCCTGTTCCCTCAAGTAAGCGCACAGATGAACTTGGCTGGCGGTGGCGGTTAGCTGCTGTCTGATCATACAGAAACTTTGCCACTGTATTTACGGCCATCGGTCTAGCCAACTTGACTGATCACATATGATGTCTAGTGGTGCTAACACATTAGCAGCAATCTTCCCATGCCGGCTTGCTGCCTGCCAACATGCTGGTCTACAATGAATCTTCATTCCAGGCACAGTAACTGTAACCGGCGAAAAGCTAGAAATGTAGGAGAGAAACCTTAAAAAAAAAAATATAAAGCATGATGCATCTACTCTTTGCAAATGAAAGCTTCAAAAAATTGTTCCTTGGTTCTTCGACAATGAGCACACCACTGCCATGCACAATCTACATGAATGGGCACAATCAGCATGCATCAGGGCTAAGAAGACAGGTCGCCAAATGAATCTTACTCTAAAATGTCAGGTTGTTCTTGTGTGCCATGCAAGATTCACGGTATGCTAAGATCAGGGCCATGAGCAAATAGCAAACAGGCAAAAAAAAAAAAAAAAAAAAAACATGCAGTGAATAGTGCCTAATGACATGGTAATAAAAATGGAAACTTACTGTTCCCACGATGAGCCAGGACCATATCCAGTCCTCTCCAAGCGGTACTCTAACTGTGATAAGAAGGAAAAATAAAAGCACTTGAGTTCCATTTGATCCACTAAATCAACTACACCACCCTCATATTGAAAGGGGACTTGGTGAAAAGCCTGCTCCTAAGAACAAATACAAATATGTCTGTGTGCCTCACAATTCCTTAATACATAAAATTCACACACACAAAAGCAATCATGCTTCCTCAGTAAAGTAATCTTACATTAACAAAACTGGAAAAAAAAAAAAAGCTCAGGTTGTCGCTATTCGCAAGTATGGTGCTTCTCCACAAAGGTAAATCTGGTGACATCAATGGATCCCCATTTTGCCACCAGTATTTTAGCCTTTGCGTCTTTTCTCGCTTAATAAGTCTCTTTCCAGAAAGAGTGCTCTCTTTTTTCAGTTTACTGTAGAAGAATAATTTACTAATACAGCTCAACAAATTTTTATTTTCAGGGCGCCTTTAAAGACCAGTTAGGCTCCATCACCTTACTTGTATAAAAAGAGGTTAATGAGAGGGCAGGTATTTTTTACTCTCAGGTAGCAGGAGATGGACTAAAAAACATATGTACAAGCTATCAGAAAAATTAAGTTACCACCAAGTACCAGGCATCTGAGTAGAATACTAAGTGCTGAAAAAAGTAACTTGTTACTTGGAAGTTCCTTTCAAATTACTTGTAAATCAAATGTACCTAGAGAATGGTATACTTGCCCTAAATATATATAATTTGTTAAAGTTCTAATTACACAGATATTTTTTACGGGCAAACTGTCATTCAAAATCATTGGCAAGAGAGATGGTAGCTAGTTCTTATGGATGCATAGAGTCGAGGCTTAAAGGTTACAACTGCAGTTGCACTGTTGCTGTGAAGGGCTTGAAAGTAAACTTTCAAAAATTTTGCAGTAGTTAATGTGCTTGCAAGGTCTTTGCAAACATCAGAGTATACAGTGAAAATTTCTTAAAACAACTCTTGAAAAATGGACTTGATTACACTGCACTGAATGTATCCGTGCTTCTTTCTCCATCTGGACCCCTCCCACCTTAGCTGACGGATAGTGGCAGTCACCCGCAAGGTAGAAAGTTAGTGGGGTCAACAGGCTTTTGCCTTAGTGGTTCACCAATCTTTCTCTGTGCCTTCTTAATGCATTATTACAAAATACAGGGCATTACTAGTCAGAGTTGAACACATTTCATGGTGTTTTATTTGCAAGCACGCAGTTTGAAATATCCAGAATTAACATACGCATCCGAACGGTGTAAACTTCAGCGGTGTGAAGCAATACAGCACTGTTGGAAGCAATACGGCCAGGAAAGCATCACTGTATCTCACATTGTGCTATAGACAGTACAGAGTTATCAGATCAAGATCTAGGGCATTGCGAGATTGTATCTGCGTGCAGCAGCACAATGGGTGTAGAAATAAACGAGTGTAAATGGGGTGTAGTGAAATACACACTGAGCCCCTGCTGTTAACTTAATGACAAGGGAACAAGGGTGCAGAAGGGGATTACTTATTACAGATAAGCACGTCTTGCTAAATCTAAGAGGGGTGAAAAGAGGGTAGAAAAGGGTTTCGCATATACACAGACATAAGCATCCATACACAAGGGAATGAAAGGGTACCCTCCTTACATGTAACACTTTATGCAAAAATAGGCAATGGGGTTGCAAAAGGGGTTGTGATTATGAACCCAGTGAAGTAAATGACCAGGATTTTTTTTTTCTGTCCCAGCAGTTCACAAATGCAGACGCACAAAAAAGGTGACGTGATGCGCAAAATGGTTGATGACTGGGAGGCTCCATAATCAAATTAGCAAAATGGGGAAGATCTCTTACACCACACGATCCTGCCAAGATATAGTCGTCATCGGCATAATCGTAGCCTTCACATGTCACTTCAACTGCTCCAAACTTTTGAGACTGGCTCATGTCAGCCTTGCACTCCCACTGAAAAAAACAGAAAGAAACAGTTGGAAAAAAAGGAACTCGTAAACATCTGGGTCATGTCACACCAAGTAATTCAGCAATTTTTTTTCCCCCTGTTTTTTAACTGTAACTGACTTGACTGTGATCTGGGAATGCCTGTATTGCAGTTCGTTTCTTGGGATATATTTACTCTCACAAGATTTTGCATGACTGGCACCAGCTATATTGGTGCCTACAGGCGAAGCACGCAGTCTTGGCACAAGGCTAGGAATGCTGTCACTTGTAGATGCCAACTTGTACAGTCCTAGCCGTACAATATCTTGTGAAAGTGATTGTATTACAGAGTGTGAACAACAACCGAGAATATTGCCCCTGTACAGTCATGAGCAGTTGAGAGGGAAGACTGAATTAATTTTCAAGTAACGATTACTTGTAATCTGGGAATTAGAAACTAAGATGCTAATATGTTACACGTACATTTCTCAATGTGCTTTTGGTCTCAGGAACATTTTTACGTGGGATGTGTGTGTTTAGATACTACAGCCTTTTGAAAAAAAAAAAAAATTGCACATTCCATTTACGCTGACTGAAAAGGTGCATGCTGGTAGCTGCACAACAGCAGACTGTCCCCTCCCCTCCATTTTATTTTAGCCCTCCCCATTGAAATGACTCACACAAGTATTGCACTGGGCTCATTCTGAAGGCCGTGCCATGGCCAAAATGTTAAACCATTAAACATGCAATTTTTTAAGTGTGCCCCTTCGTTTCTTCAACTACCTATGCACCGGACCTACAGTACATTTTATTGAATTATATATGTATATATATATATATATATATATATATATATATAAATTCAAGAAAGTTCAAGAAAAAGAAATATATATAGCCCCCTAAAAATTTGTGCTCTATTTCAAGTAGCAATTTCTCCCCTTGAAGAATAATTGTAGCATAACTGGGACAACACATCTTTGTAGTGAAAATAAAACACATATAACTGTATTGGTGTCAAACTTGAAAGCATTTTTATCAGCCCACTTGCACAACTTGTTCACTGAAATCTGAGCCCGACTTTTATACATAGCAAGGTTGTAAGACCTAAACCCTATCTGGACCTATCTGGATGCGATTACCATAAAGTAAAACGTAATGAATGATATTCTTGTCTGTAGACAATTAACTCTGAAAATAAAATGGGTGCAGCTAAGCACACCTTCCTTGGGAACACCACTTTTCTGAACAAAGCTTCTTGAAAGTATATCTCCAACCTGCACACAGAATGTGTAATGAATGCGTTAATTTTCTATCAGCCACAATATAAATATGCGACTGCTTACATGGATGATGCTAACATTCTGTATAATGTTCCATAACAGTCTGGTTAATTTACACAAATGGGGGCCAATCAGCTGTCACTAGCTTCCATCGAGAAAATCTATGGCAGAGAGTTTTACTGGTGAATTCTGCAAGAAGATGATGCAAAAGTGGTCACTTTCATGTGAGGATTACCAATAAATGTCTAGTTTAAAGAAATACAAGAGTGATAAGAGTAGTTTAATTGAACTACCCTCATCATCCTTGTATTTCTTTAACTAGACATTTAGGTAGCTACATGGGCTTGTTGGTACAGCATCTGCGTGTTTGTAGTGCCTTTCCATGTCCCTGCCGTTCTGCCTGCGCTACAACAAAGTAAAAAGAGTGTTGAGGAACACATGGCAAAGGTCGACTGACGAAATTGACACCAACAATGATGCTTTAATGTCCGTTCCTACCAGGTCACCTCCATGCTTGTTGAATTACTAACTGGCAAAAGAAGGCTGTCCTATTGGTCTAATACCTTGGTGGGGTTTAATGCACTAGAAGAGAACAGGATGCAAGAGATGCCATAGTAGTGAGCGTTATATTAATTTCAAACACCAGATGTTCTTTAACGTGCACCTAGACTTCAATACATTATGTAAACCTTACTACAGCATTTCTAACAACAGTATATTAAAAAATTTTGATCAGATGCATGGAAACATCTCTACCAGACTTGTAGGTGACAAATTATGTCCAATTAATTGAATGTTTGGTAGTTTTGTAATTTATCAATTACTTTTATAGTTGGTAACACTCACTGTAATTCAATTACTTTTTTCAGTAACCAATTACCCAAAACTAGTTACTTTTATTCTCGCGACAAGCTGTAACAGGCAATACGGTTTTGAGCACTTAAATTTGGTGAGAACTACAGTAGAATGGTTGTGGTCATGCCATGCTGCATTCTCATGGATGCACATGTTCAGGGAGGTCAAACCCCAAACTTGAGCGCACAGTATCTGTGTCCTCATCTTAGCACTCCACCATATGACCACTTCGGACGCTGACACCGAAATATCACCTACGGACAATTTTTTTCATCGTTTCATTGGCCCAACCAAGAGTGCCTTCTCCGAGCCCCAGGAGCAATAAAGTACTGTGTTTTTACAGAGGACCCTGACACAAGCATAGCGGGATTGAGTAACCACGATCTTGCGTGCAAGCATGTGGTTATGTTGCAACAGCACCGTACCTTTCAGCACACATATGACGAGTTTTCAGTGTCACTACTGACGTCTACACAAGATGGTGAGGTAAGACGAGAACACTTGGGCACAGTGCAGAAGACGACCCCAAAATTTTTTGAATTATTAACAAAGATAAACAAAGTCTGCAGGGCAGCAAAGATCACACTAAAGAAGCCAGGCCAGCTCGTTCTGTTTACTGCATCTATGCAATGTTAATAAAATTTGAAGGAAAGTGACATAAATGTAATTGGTTTGCTTTATAGTAACTGCTCAATTACTTTCATGGGGCAGTAACTAACTGATCACTAATCTATTAGGTATATTCTTGAATTAAGCATAACTGTAATCAGTTACTTTCTTTCTGTAAAGTTTGTACAAGTGTGATCTGTACCAGCTCAAGGTACTTTCCACTCACTGCCACAATTTTGAGGTGTTCTTAAAATCCATAACCAGGAAAGGCCATGTAAAAGGAGTTATAAAAATGCTTTTGTATTGCAAGAAGAGAGGGACAGAGGAATAAGAGAAGTCATCACCTGAGTGCTGTAGCCATCACTCCCTCGGTTGTAACACTGAACCACAGCAGGTGGGTTTTGGCAACCCGCACTGCCGCCGAGGCACTTTAGCTGAGGCACAGGGCTTGACCTGCGGCCTGTTGTGTACTGGCCGTCCCGAAGTGTGAGCACTTCAACGTCCTTAAGTTTCACTTTCTTCGCTGTGAAGCATCAGCAAAAAAAAAAAAAGAGATGGCACATTTTTCAAAATGAAGCAAGGTGTTTTAAAAACGGCTCTAAACAACGCAAGAATGGGCTATCACACAAAACAGTCAAAAGGTCTTTTTGTCAGAAGCCCAGAGCTCATCATCTCTCCATTATTTCTGACGTACCCGACAGCACACTGTCTCAACGCAATGACAAGCTGTTTTTAAATTGTGAGCGTGGCGTCCAGAAACGATGACGCACTATGTGTCAAGCAGCTTTGGAAGCCTAACAATGAAAACATCCTAGCCTTAGATTCGCAAATGGATAGCCCGTTTGAACTGAACAAGTCCTGTTTGAGCAAAGACAGGTTGTTTTAATTTTTCAAGCAACAGCTGTTACAGGAAACTGAAAAAATGTGTGTCACACGTCTGGTACAAACGGGATGTGGATTGACTGTGGTTGCTCGATCTAGATGGATGTGAAGCAGCACAGGTTAATCGTGACAAGAAATACAGAGCCGGATAATGCAATATAACATACTCCTTACGTAATGCCCCAAATGTACTACAATGCACGTGTAATTACGGAAAACAAATGGAGCATTCAACAAATGTGACAATTATTTGCATGTGTGGCGTGGATATGCTATTACTAAGGCACGCCACTTGCGTGAAACCAATGAATGAACATGCAACGTTTCTTCTCCCAGACCAGAGAGAGAGCTCTACTTGCACAACTGCGAGGTGTGATCCGTGTCCTGCCACTTTTAGTACGTGGTACATTTAACCAGCGACATTTTATAACTATCTCTCTCTCTTTATTTTTCTTTTATTTACAGTTGTGCAACTTCCAACGCTAGTAGTGGCGTGCGTTAAGTTACGATCGAGGGACTTCTAGAAAGTTCTATGCCCCAAAGGTGCGTCACACGCCGTGCGTAACAAATATTCGCGTATCTGTAGAGTAAACATATCCTAAACACTACATTACAACTAAACCGTCGTTAAAAACATAAAGCAAGAAAACGAAATCGGAGATATATGAGAGACGGAAGCTCAGAATAGGAACGCGGCGTTTGGTTTTGCAAGACCACGACTTCCTCTTTCGTCGCAGCGGTGGATCAGCTATGACGCATATTAGTAACTAACACAAATTAGAGAATATTGTACTCGCGCTCGAGCGTAATAGCTAGGTTTTTAATGAATGAAGCAAGCATCGGCCCTTTCAAAACTTCGAGGCAAGCCGGCCGCTACTGCGGTCTTCGGGGTTTGCGATGGATGCAAATATTTAAAAACTCACCTCCCCAAGAGTTCGCTGGGTCGATAAGTAGTAAAATGACTATCAGTGAGAAAGCTAGCGGCGTACACACGCTGAAAGTCCGAGGTGACATCGCTCCGACGATTGAACAGACGTTGCAAGGCGAATTTCAGAGTAAACTGCGGCACATCACACAGCACGAAGCTCTAGGCTTCCAACGAGATTTACTGAAAATAAAGAACGTGCATCGCAGATATGCAATCGCTGCCGCTAAACACCACAACGGCTACAACAGCGCTGCGCGAGCGATACGGACATAACATACACGTATCATACGGTGCATTCTAGGCACAGCACCAATCACCACCGGTCGAAAGTCCGAAACTGCCCGGAATGATAACGTGTCCTTTGTTTTGATTCGCCTTTATGTACGTCACAATGACGTAAATGAACACGCGATAATCAAGAGAAACAAATTCCTGTTTCTACGGTGTTTAAAAAAAGAGATAGAGAGAGATTACACAATAAGCTTTAAAAGTTTCAAAGCATTTAAAAGGATAATTTATAAAGCTGCTTCGCAAAACAGCCTCCGAGGTTGCCGTTGCAGCTAATTTGCTAACCGCGGTAAATTTGAACGACGAAGCTGGCGTGTACTTATCAACCTCTAGGAAAATGTAACGCGTGCAACAATCGTACTACTGTCGACGTTTAGCAACTGGCTGATAATTTTTGTAAAACTTTTTAGTGGGTTGGTTGCAATGGCGTTTCAAGGAAGTTTTTTTTTTTTTTTTTTTTTTTTTTTTTTTTTTTTTTTTAATTTGTGTGTGTGCCCGATATGTTGACTTGGAAATAGAAGTTTGTATGGTGTTCTGTGGAAATAGGGGGTGGCGTGGCAAAAACCGAGGCTCCTTTTCTCCTATGCAAACTTCTTCATTGTTTATTTTGATGCGCGAGCAGCGAAACGGCACTCAACTTCCCATTGGCTGCGATGCACGTCACCAGCGCGCTCGCTGGCTCGGGTACAGCTGCCGGTGCCATAGCGCGCCAGCTGTTGCGTGAAGGGAGAGGGCATCGCCGCGACGCCACGTCACCCTCGCTCTCGAAAACCTGTGTTACCCGCGCGTTCCTTGGCCGCCCAACCTCTCGCCTGCTTTCTAACTGCGCCTCGGTAAGGCCAAATCAAGGCCGGTATTTTGTAGCGATGCGTTATGCTTTATTCTATAGTAGTCTTACGGCCGGCTGATCCCGTTGATAACGTGAGCGGACCGTCGCTATGACCAATGACCAAGCGCAAAAAGCATGAGAAGGCATTAGCATCGGAAAGGCATCGCTACAAAATACCGGCCCAAAACGCGCCAAGCTTCTCAAGGCACTCGCTTGCCCGCGAGGAGTTCATGACTCAAAGGACCGCTCAGGGGGTTCAATTGGACGTTAATGCTTTCGCATTCACACTCGTAAGTGCTTATGTGTCCTCAGATTTTGAATTTTTGATATTGTGAAAATTATTCTAATAATTTGTATAGGGGGAATGTGAGGATCGGACCTCAGTGGCGTACATGAGAGCCGGAGAGGGAATTGCCGCCCCACAACCCCGGAGCTCGTGACACTTTTGCCACGTATTTGTTACATTAGTGGAGAAGCCAGCTTCGACAAGCAGGGCAATGGCCTCAGGAATTAGAGGAAGACAGCTAGAGAGAAAGAGAAAATAGACGTTCATAAAATTTTCTGCTATTGTGGTCGGATGCACCTATTTTAGGGCTACAATGGCCGCCGCCACATTGTGGGCTCGCCGAATGAGCTCCAGTAGGGCCCGAGGTTCACCACAGTGCACAACGGCTCCCTGCCTTGGGATAAATTGGGATGGGGGAGGTCGGGGAGGAGTGGCGTAGAAACAATAGGTCTGAATAAGAATGGGTTTGGGATCTCAAGGAAACAGGGGACTCTTCCAATAGGTATACAGATCTAAGTTGTGGCTTGTATATGAAACGGCTCAGCGTATCTGATCGCGTGTGGGATATGTTGCAGGACTCAGCGTCTGTGTTGGCCGTCTCACTGTGCCGGTCCGCCCAGTGGCCGAGTGAGTTTTCATGCAGTGCTAGCGTACGGCAGTGCGGCAGGGCCAGAACCTTTAGCCAAGGCTGTACTTCACCCATGCACATTTAACTTCGCATGTACATTAGCCATACTATGTTCCTCCATTCACCCAATTTGACATCTTGGTGGCTTATAGCTTTCACACGAAGGTGAGTCAAATTCTACGCTGTAAGTGAACTTTGAACTTTGCCTGCACATCGCCCATAGCTTTTCTCCTATATTCACGAAATATAAACAAGGTGACTCGTTTAATTCATCGAGGATACCACAGGCATCTTGCATAACGCCTGAAAATAGGTAGAAAATGACAGTCGAGTAATTATTTGTGAAGCTTCTAGTTATTCAAGAAGCATTAACATTTCACCGCACATTGTGTATAGCACGTCCCCAATTTTTAGCTAATATGAACACAGTGTGACATAGAGTTCTCTCGGGGCATTGGTAAACATAACGGATGACAACAGCATAATTTATTCGAGCACTAGAAGGATATTTGTTTACAAAGGCTGCAATATTGGGCATCCACATTTAAACTCACATGCGTATTCGATATCATGTTCCTTCCCTTTTCAACAAATTTAATCTCGGGGACAGTTATATAGTTACTATAAATAATGGCAGGATAAATTCTGCACCATTTCTGAAGCACACATATAACGTTCCAGAGCACTTGCATACGTAATTTAGTGGAAAGGCCGCAATGTACCCACACAATGAAAACTGCCTACACATACCCCCCCCCCCCCTCTTATTTTCACCAAATACATAACAAGCTCCTCATTTAGTTTGCCGAGGTCATTGGGGAAACCTGTCCTGCCTCATGAAATGCAGAAAATAGGCAGAAAGCGAGTATTCAGTGATTACGTGTAATTAAGCCAGGAACAGGTAAACTTTTTCCACACATCGCACCTAACATGGCCCCCATTTCCCTCGTTGTGAACTTGGTGTCATTCACAATTACGCTAAGGCACTGTGAAACAGCAAATAATGGCCTACTCAAGCTCTTTAGAGCACTTGCTGAAGCAATTTTTACAAACACTATAATTTAACAACACAGATTCAACTTTGCGTGCTCATTGGCCATAATGTCCCCTCCATTTTCACTGAATTCACTTTACAGTTATCTGAGGACAGCAGGCTAAGTTCTGCGGTGTTCATAAAACACACGTACCTACATAACACGCTACAGATCACCTGAAGATGTAATTTACTCTAAAAGCTGTAATTAACCCACATACCCTGTACTTTGCCTACACATTATCCATAACATTCCCCTTACTTATAAAAAATATAAACAAGGTAACTCGCCTAATTCACCAAAGAAACCGGGGAAACAGCTAGACTACGGACCTCCTTTATTAGGCATGAAAATAGGAAGCAAACGAGGGTTGTGTATTTGTTTCTAAAGCTCATAATTAAGCCAGAAATGCCACAGTTTTGCCACACATTACACTTAACATGCCTCCTGTTTACATCAGATGTAAACTTGGTGCGACGTAGAGTTCTACCGGGACACTGGAAGACATAGCTGTATGATAACGGCCATTGAAACTTTGACCACACATCATATGTGCCCCCTGATCCCTAAGAAAGTAAAGTTTGTGGCATGTTGAGTTCTATCAGGACACTGGGTGAAATTCCTGCATGGTTCGAAAAATATGCTTGTAAAGCTTTCGGTACACGTCACCTATAACATAACCCCATCCTCTGCAAATGTAGAATTGGTACCACCTCTGTTTTTTTTTTCAGGGCAGCAGGGGAAACTTTGCGAGCGTTCTAATAACATGTCTAAGCAGGCAAAAAAAAAAAAGAGAAAAAGAAAGAAAAAAAATGAACTTTAAGCGATTCTTAGTGTTCAGCTCTTAATTAACCAAGACAATCTAAATATTTTCTGTGCATCACAGCTAAGATTACCCTCAGTCCCTCTAAATATAGCTTGGTTACAGGCAGCGCACTTAAAAAAAAAAAAAAAAACACTGCACACAAGAAATGAAGCACCGAAGCAATTATGCTGCTTTGTACGTGCAAACCCAGTAAAAAAAAAAAAAAAAAACAATTGACTCCTATTAGCTTTTCCAATAGGAATCAACTGGGACCAATAGGAACCAATTGGAAAATGCTTACTTCCAACTGGTTACGATTGGATCAGATGAGAAACCAATTGGGGTTGCCAAATGAAATGAACTGGACCCAATTTGAATCGATTGGAAAATCCTTAGTTCCAACTGGTTATGATTGAGTCAAAGTGAAACCAATTAAGTCCGATTGGACTTGCCAATTGGAATCAACTGGGCCCATTGGGAAATCCTTACCTCCAATTGGCTACTATTGAGTCAGGGATGGAACCAATTGAGTCCAATTAGACTTGCCAGTTTGAACCAGCTAGGCCCACCTTACATTCCCAACTGAGCCTAATTGGACTACCAATAGGAATAAACTAGCTAGAACGTAACCAACTGGGAAATCATACTTTCAGTTTATGAACCCATTCAAGGAAACTGGAATGAGTTATAGCTATATATGCATGCAGTACTAAGGCTATAGCAAACCTGTTTCTGACGGCTGGAATCCTATTTAGGTTTGCTTTGTGGTGTATTTATGTGTATTGGTATTGCCCACTGGTGCAATTGGCGATTCCAACCAATTGGCACCCATTGAGTACAATATGTCACTCCAAGAAAAACCAATTGATTACGTTCCAGTTGGTTCAATTGGTCCAGTTATGTACTAATTTGCAATTGGAAATTTTCCAGTTGGTACCAATTGGAAATTTCCCAATTGGAGTCAATTGCTTTTTTAGATGCGAAGCAGCTTATGGTCGGGGCTATGTCACTCTCTCCCTCCCTCCATCCATCCGCCGTGCGGCATCCACACCCGCACTGCGCATGCGCATCCTCCTCCCCCTCCTCTCCTCTTGGCATTCCTCCTCTCCAACACTCCTCTCCTCTCCAGATTGCGCAACGAAATGGCAACACCTGCGGCTCCGCGCGCGATAATGCGAAGCAGCTTAGGTTAGAGGCGCGAAGGTAGGCGCTGCATACTTCGCTGAGGGGCGCCACTATAGTAAAAAGTTTGGTAGTTACCATGAAACCAAACAGTAAATATAATGGTAGCTACGCACCTCAACCTAACGGAAACGATGAACTGAAAACTAATGGGAACTTGAGTCGACCCCATGGCTGCTTTGCATAGTACTCAGGGTTCCCCTACGAGAAGATGGTGTAATTTTTTTGACTGGGAACTGAGTCATGAATTACCCATAGTACTCAGGGTTCCCCTACGGGAAGATGGTGTAAATTTTTTGACTGGGAACTGAGTCATGAATTACCATCTACCCCATCAGTACGCCGTTAGGCTCTAAATATAAACTTGTTAATTATCTATATTTCTCTGAGGACGCCGTTGAAAGATCACATTTTCATGCAGATAACATGCAGATAACATTTTCGAACACGTCTAGTTGCACTACCAGCTTCACTGTAAAAGCTTGCAGAACAATGCATGTTGGCATAAGCAATGTGAATTAACATTTAGCAACATATTCTCCAGGTAGAACCATTGGAAATAAAGGTTAGTTTGCTAAATTCCTCTTTAATGCGCTTTTCCATCTATTAGTGGCATTCACAGAAATTAGGTGCAAATCAGTGGTGGGAATGCCCTTTAGTGTTTTGGAGCAGCCATTGGAGCAGGCAAAATCTATTTTCGGAGCACTTACTGCTGTGCTTGGAGCAGGTCTAAGGCTTCCACAAAAGTGCGCGTAGAAAAACAAAATATATTTTGGTGTTCTCTTGAGTTTACATAACCACTTCTTTATAAAAACTAGGAGCAATTAAAATAAGCGATTCACAGCTGCATGCCACGATTGCAGCAGCAAGCATACATTAACGACGACATGAATGGCAGCACTCTGCGAAACTGCCCAGGAACATTAAAAGGATGCCATAAAGAGAAACATTCTTCAATTTCATGGTAATAAGTAGATTATTAGAAGAGTAAATGAAGGTCACAGTACCCCTTAATAAATTTCATGCCGAATCACCAGCACTAGTGTGGTGTCACGGATTTCAAAGTACTCTCGCATTTGGGCAGTTGTGGACTTGTAAAAGCTCTTGAAGTTCACAGTAGCCTTCCACTCTTCCATTACGGAATGTAGTACAACTCCACTGATGAACAGTTAGTTACCTAGGCGCGAGCAGTCGCTATCAAAATCAATGACGTCACAGTGAGCTGGGGCGAGAACTCCAAGGCGGAGTTCACCACCCGTATTTAATTTTTTTTCGTCTCTTCTGGCTTACCAAGGCTCTTTCCACAGTAAGAGGGGCTGTTTTCGTCTTGGATCATGTTTCCATGGAGATCTGTCAGTAGCCTCTCGCCAGGTCCAGCTTTGAATAAAACTCCTTTCCTGCAACTTTCGCGAACATAACATCAATCCTTGGTATCATCTCAGTGTCCACTTTTAGTAAGTTGTTCAAACGTTTGAAATCCACGCAGACTCTGTTTGAATCATCGGCCTTCTTGACCACGACTAAGGGTGCGTTGTATGCCGAGTTAGTCCTTTCTATTATTCCCTGACGCAGCATTTCGTCCACTTCTTTCTCTATCCATTCTTGCACCGCCAGCGGTAGAGGGTACTGCTTCACATGTACTGGTTCCTCAGTCGTGCATAGCAGCTTGCATTCTACTAATTCTGTACTTCCTGGAAGGTCTGAAAACAAATTGCGCTGTACTTGTACAGTAGAACCTTCAATTCCGCATCCTGTTTTTCCGAAAAGGATGGGTTAATTACAACGTTTTCTACACGGATACTCTATTTGGAGTTGTACATAGGCATTTCTACCACATCAGTTTCGTCAGTCACGACTATGCAGGCTATGGTGGAATCTTCTTTTGTCTCTCTTCATACTTTTGTTAACATGTTTATGCGAAACACCTTCTTGTGATTCTGTATGAGGAGTTCATAATTTGCATCATTCTTCTTTTGAGTCGCAAGAAAAGATCCCTTCCACTGCATCAGTAGCTTGTTGCTATCACTGGGAAGGAGGGCCAGAGCCTTGTCTCCTGGCATCAGGCCTCGGTTCTGTCCTCCAGTCGTTGTACCTCTTGCGTGGGTGTTTTGCTTGCTTCAAATTCTGGTGCACCACTACATGTTTCTTCTAATCTTTCCCTCAACTCCAATACATACCTATGTGTATGTGGTCCTTCAGCTCCCTCCCGATTTCTTCATTTACCCATAATTCCTTGAGAATTGCCAGTGGTCTTCTCTCTGTTCGTCCATACATCTCAAATCCCAGGTGAAAACTTGCAACTGGTATTTAACTGGCATGCAACTGGTTCCAGTTTAATTGGTTTAAGGAACACATTCCCACTTGGTAACTGGGACCAGCTGGGAACACATTCCCAGTTGGTGACTGGGACCAGTTAGTAACTCTGACCATTGGCAACTGGGACCAGTTCCTAACTGGTCCCAGTTGCCAGCTGGTCCAAGTCCCAAAACCAGTCCCTGTCTGTGCCTAGAATGTCCATGTACTCCAGCTAGCTCAAATAATCTTGAACTGCTCGCTAAGTAGATGGCAAGCGACAGCATGGTGCTTGTTGCAAACAGAAACATATCCGAATCCGGTGGCCTATCACCATTACTATCTAGAACTTTACACAGATAGATGCAGATTCTGTCAAGAAAGGGCGGTCTTACAACATATGGTTTGGGCTTGTCCTGGGACACCCACACAGAATAAAACACACAAGACCAGAGAGCAGTGGGAGACCGCGCTGCTCAGCTCTGCACCGGAAGACCAACTTAAGGCAATTAATCCAGCAGGCCGAAGATGCCGCCAGAGCCCAAAGGCTCGAGGCCGTCATCTAGGTAGGTCTCACAAATCTGCTGTACAAAAATAAAGTTTATTCCTCCTCCTTGTGGATAATGATCATCCTAGCACTTCAACCACTGCAAAGGATTCCATGTGATAGAAGAAATTAATTTATTAATATCACAGATTGACTAGTCCTTCGCTGCTCTGCCTTGAAGCAGCGCTGTGGTTGGCTACTCATTTAAACAAAGCTCTTCGCTCGGCTTTGATACAATCCTGGATCTTCTCTGACAATATATTTGTCAAGCTTATTGCAGCTGTGGCTGATGAATCTAGGTCACTCACCCGTGCCCAATGGGAGAGGGTTGCTGCAAAATAAAAGGCAGCATGTTACATGCATGTCTCAGAACAGTCATATAAATTTACATAAGATATACACAGCAGACCAACCTTCAACGATGTTGACCTTTTCAGGTGTCAAAGCAGGTTTCGCAGGCTCACCGAGGCTCGGCTTTCTCAGTAGCTACGCCGCCTTTTACGCTGCGTGACGCCAACCCTTTTTGTGACCATATGGCTTGGGCGGTCTCTTTAACAACTAAAGTAGCCTTCTTATGGCTCAAAATGATCTTCGCCTGAATGGATGTCAGGCCAGATGCCTCTCTGAAGATGAAACTGTAAAAATCAATTAAGAGAGTGAAGCAACATCTTGATCCTATGACACTGCCATTGGCTGCATGACACTATTTAAAAAGCGCAACTTAGCACTAGTAATATAGAATTTAGGTGTCTCTAAACTCGTTGCAAGTGCTGTTACACCAGGGTGTTAGGTAGTATGTCTAGCTACTAAAAAATTATAGATGCAAGTATTTCAATACAAGCGGCCTGTACTCTCTACAAGCCAACATATTACATGTACTGTATAGTTGCACTTATTTTACAGCACATTTCACAAACTTACACACAAATGTCAGCTTTTCTTAGCTTGCTCCTCAGTTTTGCACCATTGTCATTGGCAGCACGCCAAGATGCTGCACACCGATAACTGATAGGAGCAGCTCAGAGTTGTTATGCATACATTTGCTTTGACGAGGTTGCTAGTGCCTAAGTGTTACATTAGAAAACAGGCAGTGCGCACAAAAATAATCGGACCTTCTTGTCACGGAGATTAAATAAGTACTGTGACAAAATCTGTGCTGTTAAGCTGGACATAAAGGAAAGTTTGGTGGAGTAGCTAGTGGGACATTACTAAATCCACTGAATGTATGCACACTTCATCAAAATTGAACATGTCTGTGAAATATTCTGTGTTCTCACACTATAGCTCACACACACCAGTAATTTTTCTGCAAACTTTTTTTATCCATCTGGGCTTCCAGAATTGCTTGTGTGAACAAATAGCATGCTACTAATTCTATTGCAATCTACAGACTGAACATTGTAACATTTACTGTTTCCCCATTTGCATTCATTACTTTCAAAGAACATAACCTTGTGATTGTTTCATAGGGTGCTAGAACTTCCCAGGTTAAGTGCAAAATATATACTTACAGAGCCATCACGCAAATATGCAAAATCTTCCCCTGAAAAAGAGTTAAAAATTTGTGAAGCGTACAGTGCTAGAAATTTCCTACGACTGAAACATGCGAGTCTAAAAAATAAAATAAATTATGGGGTTTTACGTGCCAAAACCATGATCTGATTATGAGGCACGCCATAGTGGGGGACTCCGGAAATTTGGACCACCTGGGGTTCTTTAACGTGCACCGAGTCTAAGCCTACCTGTCACAGACAGGTCAACTTCATGACCTCCACGTGCTGTGGATGCTGCATACAGAAAGAGCAAAATTGCATGTTTTACAACAAATGCTGCGCATAAGCAAGCCGGTAACTCACCAGTTATCAATGAAGCAGGTTCCTCTGCGTGGTCTGTAAGTCAATCAATGTAGTTATTACACGTAAAGAAAGGCAACACAAATGAAAGCTTAACCATCAATGGGACTTTCCGAGCAAAGACTGCCAGCAGCTGGAAGTATGAAAATGCCAGAATTTAGCTCTCACGACCATAGCAACACATACATCCCCTAACTCACTTTGTGCCAAGGGTGTTGCGCCTTGTATATGACCATTTCTTGTTCTTTTCGAACGGGCAAATCAGTTCCAAGGGCTGTATTAAGAAAATGGTGTAGCCTCCTTTCAATTTCATTCACATGCAACATTTCACTTCATGTACACTTGCAAAATGGAATATAAGATCTGTTTGCAAGACACATGGTTTTTATACAAATTTGAAACTGTAAGATAAAGAATCCTCATTTCTTTTTGCCATTACTATTTTAAACGGGTGAAAAAATATTAAAAAGTCAGCACAAGAAATCTTGACTGAAACTATCTCTTGATATCATACCGGGTGCCTTTTTTTTACAACAAATAATTGTTAAAAATTACCTGTAGCCGGTAACACAATTCTAGTCATGGAGCTGAATTAGTCAAAAAGGTGGACACTTCTTGCATGAATAATCGAAATGCACAATCGACCAATTAACAAAAAGTCACCAATTCTCTAATTACTATTATGGCACATATTGCAATCTATATGAATTGCCAGCCAGTGAGTTCGCAAGACGTATCACCTTGGAACGAATTTTCAGGATGGCGCCAGTTTCAAGATATTCATTCCCAAACTGTGCAACAAAATACATAGACGTCCCAGCTACTTTTGTTTTTCATTGCGTAAAATAGCATTTGTTAAGAAAGGAAGCGGAACAATAGCGCATTTTATAGCAAGTTTCACAGTGCAAATCTTGAAACCTGTGCGATCCTTAGAATTTGTTCCGAGTAGATATGCTTTGCTAACTCGCCAGCTGCAATTAATTGTAAATTGCAATATGTGTTTTAAAGTAATTTTAAAAACTTAATTAGTGATTATTGTTAAGTAATCGATTAAGCATTCTGATTTCTCGTGTTTGATTTCTCGGCTGCCGCTTCAAGTAATCTAGCTCAAGGACTGCAATTACACTATCTACCTCAGGTGATTGTTGATAATTCTGTATAGTCTAAAACAAAGAACCCTCCATATATTTAAAGGCAAAAATCAATATGCACCAAGGTTGGTCTTGGCCCTGGCCATCTCCTTTGAGGCTCGTACAGCTGTGGTTTCCGCAGGCTCTCTGCTGTGCTGTAGGTCTTCGACTGTTAAAAATGTTTAACAAATGTTCAATAGATATCCCAAGTTCATGATATGGAATGAACAGATTGATATAAACATATAATGAAACTTTCCAATTTTATGTACTGACAAGGAAAACTATACATAAATATTGTACTTAGACCTCAAAAATTTTGAATGGAGTATATATGGCAAGAATCCGATGCTTGCCTGTGGTACCTCCCAGTAGGCAAAAAGGAGAGCTGGAAGATACCTATACCAGTCTTTGGGCCTCTCTTGACACATCTCTTGACCATGCATAGTTTAATCGTACCATTGAAACTTTCGACCAAGCCATTAGACATTGGGTGATACGGTGCAGTCAATCGATCTCTGCTCAATGGACATTATCCTGTTGACCTCCTCCATCAATACTGATGTAAAGTTTGATCCCTGGTAACTCAACACTTCCTTTGGGACGCCATACCAAGCAAACATCTCCAGGAGAGCTTCTGCCACTTGTATGGTGTCAATGGTCTTCAATGCAATTGCGTCCAGGTATCTGGTAGCCATGCACATCCACCATGCAGTGCGAGCACATAACGGTTTTCCTTGCTCGATGCAGGCGTTATAGGGCCTATTGTCCATGGCCACTCTGTAAAATGGCATGTCGACAATGGGCATGTCCCCGAGTGGTGTATGCCCCACTTGTCCTTTTGGTACCATTCTTTGGCACACATTACAAGACCTCATGTATCTCTTCACGTCACTCTGGATTCCAGGCCAAAAGAACTCTTCTAGCTGTAATCCTTGCTAGGTGCTTTTTACGCCTTGGTGACCAGCCATGACACTGTCAGATCCTAGTCCCATCATTGTCTCCCTAACGGCCTACAATAAGCTGCTGAGTCTCTTTGCCCGAGCTGAATATACATCTTCTATATAAAAGGCCACTGTGCACAATAAACTTAAACATAGTACGGTTTCCTCTCCTTTTCACTATTTCTCCTATCTTCTTGTGGCACAACCTGACCGATTCGTCCTTGTCCTGTTCCTCTCTGAAATCAGCATGCGTTTCTTAACCTCTGAATTGCAGGTACCTTCAGGGCTGACATGGGTGCCTTCCTCTGGGTTTGTGCTCTGGTTCGCACAGCCGTGGGCATACCCCAGTTACCACTTCTCGTGAATTATCGTTGTGATCGATGCTTGGTCACTTCTTGACACGTGGTTGTTCACTACAGTCATTCATATCTCTCTTAATGCGATAGCTGCGACGATGCGTAGAATTGTCATTATATGCAACGTGCAATCTCGCGACTCGCGTAGTGTTTATGTTTGCAGAGACCTGCGCTTTCCCTTTATCACATTTTATAATCCGGATCGCTCAATATATCACTTGACACTCTTGTCTGGTTTGCGAAAAAAAAAAAAAAAAAAAAGAATAAGATGAAGAAGAAGAAAAGTGCGAATTTTCGTGTCTCGTGATTGGAGTTTTCTTGGTGTACACATCGCATTTCCCAGCGAGTAGCGGAAACGGCAGAAACAAATTTCAAGCTCGTGCCATATGCCGTGCTTTACCATAAAACGAGAAGCCACCAGATGACGTCACAGCCCTCATGTTATGGGCATCGGAGCGAGATCTAGACCAATATAGACCAATATAGAGAAAGGCAACGTTTTTTTCTTCACAAACAAGGCAAATAATAGGGTAGATTTTTGTATTGAACGATCTGGACCATACAGTGCGATATTTCTGCGAAATTTGCGATACAACAATGCAGCGGCAGCAGAATCGAAACCAATCAAAACACCGAAACGACCGAAACTGCTGCAATGTTTGTCTCGAAACCGGCCGCGTTGTGAATCCAGTCGAAGCCAATAATACTAATCATATAAAAAAAAAAAAAAAAAAAGCAAGCTTGCGCGTACTTGCGCATGCGCTCATAGGTCTTCGATTGTTTCCGTCTTCTTGCTGGTAGTTCTATGCTTCTGTAGCCGTGTTAATTTCTTAATTTCTTGAGGGGCACGGCATTAAAGAATGACCTCTCAAGACGCCGAAAACAAAGGTAAGTACTTGCGACTTGCTAGAGTAGTCACGACGCTGCATTCGGGAGGTGTTTTCCGGCTTCACGGCTGAAGGTGCAGTCAGCGTTCGCGAGTTGGGTCATAGGTTAGTCGTCAAGTGATATTTCTTGTTATCTTCTTCCCCCGTTATTACTTTTTTTTAGCCTTCTTTACTAGAATTGTGCCGGCCTGAAGCTCTTCTTTACGTTTTCTGGTTAACTGTTCTTAGCGCAGACTGTGAATCTAGGGTAAGGCTAATCGATTGTTTTGCTTGTGATGTGATCAGCTCGTTTCCCTTGCGTGTGGTTTAGCATAATGCAGCGCCTTCGCTTGTCAAAGTGCAGCTGACTGTTGCTTTTCGTAGCGCCGAACGTCATTTTGATCGTGGCTTATAGGCCTTTGAATGCCATTCGTTTGGTCAGCATGCCTCAGCGCGAGAGCAACCGGAATGCCAGTCACCGGTGCGACGCCATTGGCACGAATCATTACTTTTGTGTGTGACTGCTGAATGCTTATGCAATGAAACATTCCGCAGACATGGAGGTCAACGTCTTGGACGAACTCCTGGAGAATGCCGATGATGACGATTTGGCAGCGGAGTTAAATAACGAAGAAAAAAAAGTTGGTAAGTGCAACTTCGTGGATGTTTTTGTGTCGGCGGAACTCTTCCGTTTTTTTTTTTGTTTTTTTTTTGTCCCTTTAGTTTTTTTCGTACTTGCGAAGCGCTTTTGAAAAGTAATCCTTCTCCAGAACACAGTGTTAATGGTGCGCCAATAAAGGCGAAGAGGCGGTTATGCGATGCTGTGGTTGAAATCGGTTTGTATTGGCTTGTGCACGGCTTGTGTTAAATTACCGTGAAGAGGCGATTTTTCTTTTGACTGTCACTTGCATATCATCAAGGTAGTGCGCAAGAGCCATGTTTTCAGTAAGTATTAGTTGGCCTTACCCTTATTATGGTACCACATTTGTTAAAGTTGATAAATCTACAAGTCTTCTGTTAGAAACATGCCCCATGTAATGACGTGACGGTATAAAGTAGCTTTCAGTCAACCAATAAATTAATTTTATTTATCGATAATGGTTCCAAGCACATTCTAAATGTGTTATGTGAGCACCATTAGGCTGTACAAGCAGACCCAATACAGTAAAGAGGATGAAGTAATGATAGAACTATGTGACATAAGCAAAAATACATCGTGGATCAAAAGCTAAGGGAAGTGCGCTTAGCATTATTTAGACAAATGAACTCCAGTTTACGTAAGAATGGAGCTCATCATTGAATTGTGCAGATAAGCTGATACTCTGTCAAAAATGTTCACGCCCTTTGGGGCGTATATTGTCCCCAAATAATAGGGAATTTTATTTTGCGCAGCCAAACCTTGGAGACGCAAAACACTGGGTTTACAAAAGAATGCAAAAAAATTGTACAAAAAAGAAAGCAAAAGTGGCACAAAAGAACGCAAGCATGACGTGGCGCTTTGGGTGCGCAAGATCTAAAGTGCTGTAATAATTGTTGTGTGTCTGTCTTGTCTTTCCTTTCTTGAAACCTCTGTGTGCACTACTTTCCTGTCCAGAATGCTATGTCGTGCTAGTAAACTACATGTACGTCGATTGATCATGACACAAGTATTTTGGGCATGGTGTTAAATAATTAAATGGCATGCTAGATAGATGATTATTGCTTCAGGACAAGATATGCCGCAAGACATGTAAACTTTTCTTAAAAGTTCAGTGTAGAAGAGTTCCAGCTCTTGAGTTGGTGATTCCAGAACAACTCTACACTTTGAGTTGCCTAAAATCGAATGGTGGCACTGGGTGAAGCAGTGGAGTGGGAATGGAATGATGGAGTTGCACTACCACCTCAACAGTTACAGCCGAGAGAGGCTTGAAAAAACTACATACAGACGTGTCTGTGAGACCTGCAGATGATGCCTACCCCTCGCACTTCTTTGGGAAGGCTAACATAGCTCGTTTTCCCCTCCTAGTGCACATTGCGGAGTACATATTTTTTGTTAGTCACACATTGGCTGAAATATGAAGTGTATGTTCAATTGCTTTCCTGTTTCCAAAAGCATGAAGACAAATCCTCTCAGATACCTCCTTCGGCTGTTTCACTGTAAAGTGAAACAGCCGAATCCCATTGTACTATCACGGTCATTATTAATCTTATCAAACTTGATCTGACCAGTATAATCAAACTTGATCCGACCAGTACTATCAACCCTTATCGGTCACTATCAATCTTATCGAACTCGATCCCACCCTTATCAAACCATTATAAACCTTATTGCAATTGATCCGATCCTTATCAGACATGATCTGCCCTTTATCAACTCCTTATCAACCTTATCAGAATTGCTCTGACCATTATAAGCCCTTATCGCTGTTTAGCATCTTATCCATCAGCATCTAACCAGTATCAACCGTGATGAGACCCTTATACCCCCCATCACTCCTTATCAACCTATTGACTGCTTATCTGTGTTTCTCATGAGCCCTCAGACGTCGATGGCATTTCGGTCGGTGAAGGAATGCCTCAACGGAAGGCACATCCCACGACCATCGAAATGCATCGGGGATGTGGCGTGTTTGGCAATGAATTTTCGCAAAATGTTTGTGAGAGAGAGAGGGAGAAAGATGTTTATTAAATAAAAAAGGGAGTTTTTCTAATGTCGACAATGCTCCAAGTCAACTCAACATGTCCTAGAGATGGCTTTCATTCCACCACCACCAAATCTTTCAAGAAAGCCTTCCTAGAAACTGTTCTCGGCAACATTTGTTTTGTACCGCCAGTACAAAACATTTATATGGTTCAGATTTATTTGTCTTCTGCAAGCTTGAGGGTTTAGTTCAGTGGGTAAGACACTCAACTTCTGAGCGTGGAGTCACCACTGCCAATGTTTTTCCTTTCGAATTTATTCAGTTTTTTTATACATTAATTTATAGTGATTCGTGTTATGTAACAGACAGACTGATGGGTTTCCTCGAGGAAGTTGGGTAGGCATAGAAATACTTACGCATTTAAAATTTGTTAGGCATGCCATGCAGCAAAGCAGCTCAGTGATGTGAAACATAGGGGAACGTTGCAAGTCTTGTAGTAAACTCTTGCTTTCTGCTGTGTTTTGCTGTCGTAACGTGCCTTGCAGTTTCGGCACGTCTCCATGTTCGTTGGCTAGTGTTGAAAGGCTTCAGTTGGTGGAGGAGCATGAACTAGCGGTGCATCGTTAAGTTTCTGGTTAATTTACATTGCAGAATAAACAAGGACAGGATGGTAGAGACATGGGCTAGTTCTTTTTTTTATGGACCTTTATTCCTATGCATTATGAACCTACTAGACCAGCAACAAGTATTACGGAGGGTGTCTAGATGTCCTACTAGCTTTAGAGAACTGATGCTGCAGCATAAACTTCCTTCATTGTCAAATCCATTTGGACAATTTATTGATATTCCCACTGTATCTCTAATCGCCTTTCTGCATCCCATTTTTCTTGATGGCGAAAATTTGTGCTCTTCCTTTTTTCTGTTACAATTTGCTTTTATTTTTTGTTGTGCGCATTCTTATTGCTAGCAGTTAGATATCTGGATCTTTGCAACTATGTATTTTTGTATTTACGTGTAGCATGTCTTCCTCAAGTGCCTGTTTTTGTTTTGAACCAGTGCTTGTTACTATAGTCCACTATGCAGAGAACCAGAGACGTAAAGCTGTCCTCCAGCTTTGCCTGGTTTCTGTTGTACAATGCGCAAGCATTGTGCAGTAATGAATTCAACACCAAACTATAGGAACTTCATTCTTAACGAAGAGAAATATTATATTGCCATGGGGAAATATGTCACGCGAGCTGCATGGCAATATATTGATTTTAATTTCTTTTTCTTTCTGTATTGAGGACTTTACTCGGAACCTTCTGTGCTTGGCTCATTATAATAGCCTTTCAGCAGCTGAAAACTAAATTAATCCCCCTTCTAATTAGCACCCTGACAACATATGCTCTCGTAGGCAAAAGGGTCCCTTTGACACCTAGCACACCGCCGTCCGCAAAGGCCTCCCTAGCTGCTGCCGCCGCTGCTTCTGCCGCCAAGAAGAACTCCGCCACTGCTAAGCCTGTCAAGAGGGTGGCTTCAGGTGACTAAGAGCTCGTCTCAAAAGAAAACCTTGCCGCCTCCTAAGGCCCCTTCTGCCAAGCCCACTTCGACACCCAAGAAGAAACCTCCTGCCAACGTGCCCATCAGCTCGGCCTCAGTCGGGCCTTCCACTTCAGCGTCGGCTTCTTCCACAAGTTCGACATCGGCTCAATCCAAGACTAGCTCCCAGCCGAAGCTGGTCAAAAAGATACCCGTGAGTGTTTTCCGTGGATTATTGCATGTCCAGCCAGTTGCTGTACAACGTGTGGCCACAATCGATCTGTTGAGGGTGTATCGAATGAGAATTTAATCACCCCCATCAGGCGTGGTGCCTGTTGCAAGTTTAGTTCTGGCATTCTTGCATTTCAGCATAATTGAATGCAGGCAAAGGTGAGCTCCAGAGCATCCACAGTGCCGACTCCATGCATGACCTTGAGATATAACTTGGGTGCTTAACCGCAGAGAAAATTCTTTTCGCTTTGATTAAAACTTCTATACTGAAGAGAAAAACAAGATAGAACATTGATATGGCTGTGTTGCCATTTAGTGTGCTGCTTCTTGGGCAGAGCTTTTCATGGCATTGCCTTCTCCAGTTCTGTTTGTTCCCTGCCATAAGTGATCTATAATTCTTCTTGATGTTCTGCAGCAGACAAAGATTGCCACCAAGTCTTCCACGACTGCTGAGAAACCTGTGGTGATGAAAGCGAAGCCAGTGGTGTCAGCAACGGGAGAGCCAAAGATGTCTGCAGAAGACCTCCTCACAGCTGAGCAGGCTGCTCAGAAAGGTATTGGCAATAGTCAGAGCCTTTTATTTCTTGCAAGAAACATCTGAGATTGTATCAGTATAGCCAGTGCAGTGGAACCTCGATTATACGTCCCCCGGTCATTTGGTTTGAGAATTGGTTTGGTCCCGGCAAAACCCCCATAGAAATAATGTATTGATAACCTCTATTATATGACGCAATTTTACACCAACCAGCTTCGTACGATGCCTCTCTGGTACAGTCTGAGAAAAAAAGTTCTAAGCAGACGCATTCTGGCAAGTAAGCACACTGCAGCCGGCTGATAACGGGTGCGCAATACCGTATTTACTCGAATGTAATGCGACCGCAATTGTAACACGAGGGGCGACTTTTCAGTCACGTAAAATGAAGACGATAAAACCGCTAATGTAACGCGAAATGAACGGAAATTGAAATGGTACCTTTATTCAAGGAATTGCAATTCGGAAATATTCTCTTCACTCATCACGGTCGTCTGAAGAGGAGATGGTACTTTCCTTGGACGGTCTTCTCGGGCGATCACTTTCATAGATAGTTTCACTTTTGCGAAATTTCATGTGACTCTGCACTGAAAGTGTCCCCGGCAAGCGTTCCTGGCGTTGTCCTAAGCTCGCTAGCAGTGCCAGAAGAGCTGTCGGCTGTATACTTCGAGGAGTTCGGTGTCGGGATGAGCCGAGTCTCGTGAAAGCGAACCTTATCTTCAAAAGTGATGGCCCGAAAATTATCATCTTCCGTGCCGTCGAACTTGTTTGAGATTTAAGTACTTCTTAAAAGACCTCGCAATCATTTCATTTGGGGTCATTACCAAGCCACTTCAAGTTGCACAGAGCTTTCCCGATTGGTCTCACATTTAAAGTAGGCCTGTTGCTTGTCTTGCCATCCGCAAATCGTCGACGTCGAGACACCAAGCCGCGGCGGACTTTCCCAACTCCTCCGTTGTCACAATTGCTCGTCGCTTGAAGCGACCGTCATACCAAATGCGCTGTGTTGCCATAACGTCGCGAATGAATGGAGTCGAACCGCAAAATGCCGTAGAGCATTGCAGCATCATAACCAGCCACAAGCATAGCGAAAACAGCGTCGATTCCAACCAAAAACAAGTCTTGACTTTGTCGACTTGTCTATGGATTGGATCGAGATGTAAAGTTGCAGGTTGCCAACGTGACGCTGAAAATCACGGCATTTAGATGGTTTGTTTTAAAATGCTCAATTTTGTCGTTAATTCGAATGTAACGCAAGGGTCGAGTTCAAGCAATGAAATCGTGAAGTGAACTCGTGTTACAATTGAATAATTATGGTAATTTTTTAATAATTTAATCTACCTTGCTTGGAAGCAGTGCATATTCATGCCGTGGGCTTATTCAGGTGGTCTGTACCCGTTTTTTGGGCAAGACTGAGCGTCACTGCCTATATTCTTAGTTTTTCAATTATTTGATGCTCGAATTATACGACGGTCTTGCGTGGTCTCCTCAAAGTCGTATAATCGGGGTTCCACTGTAATTGCGAGTAATTGCTGCTATTGTAGTCAGCAAAAGCACGAGTGCTGTTGTAGTGTGCTCCGAGAAATGCAAATAGATGAGTGGCGAGCCTTTCTTTTCAGCAATATTCTGCAAGACTTATTGTTATTTAAGATGGCCTGTATTGGTTATGGGCTCAATTGGTGCAACTCGCTTTGACATGTAAATTGCTTAGGCGATGTCAGGGGTGGTATTCTCGGACGATTGCCTTTGGGGATGCTTATGTGAGATTTTGCGTGACTTGCATTGGACACATTGATGTCTACGGGCTACAGCATTCCTGGCTAAGCATACTTTTTTTTTATTTACAGCTGCAAATTTGTTTGAATATATTAGATGCGAAGCAGCTTATGGTCGGGGCTATGTCACTCCCTCCCTCCATCCATCCGCCGTGTGGCGTCCACACCCCTACTGCGCATGCGCATCCTCCTCCCCCTCCTCTCCTTGTCTCATCTCCTCTCCTCTCGGCATTCCTCCTCTCCTCTCCGACGCTCCTCTCCTGTCCGGATTGCGCAACGAATGGCAACACCTGCGGCTCCGCGCGCGATAATGCGAAGCATCTTAGGTTAGAGGCGGACGGTAGGCGCCCCAGAGGCACCGGCAACAGTCACCAACACCGCGTGCGTTTGGTGCGAACGCGGGCAAAACGCCGACGGCGTCGACAACAGTTCTGCGCGTTGCTGGTGCTGCTGCATGTCCACATTTATACAGCTGATAAAACTACCTTGAGTCGACCCCATGGCTGCTTCGCATACTACTCAGGGTTCCCCTACTGGAAGATGGTGTAATTTTTTTTATCAGATGAACTATTGCTGGCTTTTTCTGATATACAATTTTTCGCATTGAGCATACTGGTTGTTTTTTTTTCGGCGACTATTTAGTTTTCTTGATGCTGAAACATTATATGACTGCAGATCCCGCTCTTCAATTCTGTGGTTGCCTGAGGTACACATTCTGCCGATAGCATACGCTGCTGGGAGCATCTCAGCCTAATTTTGCACTCGTGCGCGGCATGTGGGGCTCACAAGCAAAGTGCGAAGTCGCCTTTTTCTCAAACACTCTTTTCAATAGAAGCCTTCCCCTCACCCTTTCGGGGCTGCCGGCGGCTGCCCCTTGACGTCAACGGGCAGATTCCCATAGGGCGCTGCGATAGGCGGATACCTGACATCAATTAAGCGCGTTTGGATTGCCATGCTTCTTCCTCCAATTGCTGTGTATATTTATTGATACAGACTGAAGTAAGCGAAAATCCCCATTTTGAATTTCAACAAGAATGACATATTTCTGGAAGAAGCCACCTATCGTCTGCTCACGATCGGCCACACTCGCCCGCGCATGAATGAAGCTGCCTGAGTGTCTGGCCACACTGGTTATTAGTGTCGTAGTCGTTTGGTCTCGCTAATTTCGATTACTTTTGGACGCTCAGCTAGCCTTGAATCACGCGAAAGTTAATTCAGAGCACACGTACGCTTGTCAGCAAGCGCTCGCCTGTAGCATCTCCTAGCCAGACGCCTTAGCAGACATTGCTTTGTATTGGTCTGTTTACAGCACTTCGAAATGTGGAATTTGGATGTGACTTCTATCCGTCCGTCAAGCATAGTGCAGGACAAAGCCGGTCTGCACCACACGGCACGGCCAGACTGGAGCACATGACCGCGAGCACGCATGCCAACCCTGTTGTGCTCATAGCAAACGCACTACAGTTGCATGTAGCTGCATGTTCTACTTAGCGTAAATACTGTGGGGTGCCACGACGAGTCTGCTCGCTGAGCGCACTGAAGCTAGCTGAAGACAACTGCGTGCTCTGTGTCGTCTCTGTGGGTGATGTGGCTCCAGGTGCGTGGCGAGCCTGCCCGAGATGACCTGCCCGGCTGGAACAGGTCATCTGCTGACCGAGTTGCACACCTTTGAGGTGTGTCGCCATCATGGTTGAAGCTTGTTACGTGAATCCTTTCAACGCGAGTCCGCAGTGCGGCATCCATCGCTTACCTGATGTGGGAGCTACCAATGTACTCTCATCAGCAAACATAAAGATGACGTTTTGTTTGACCCTCAGAAATTGTGTGATTGCCGTAGAGATAAGTGCAAAAGGAGGTGTGCTACTTGGTACTCCGTGCGGGAAAACATCCACGCGTAGCTATCTAGTACACCGTAGCACAGCAAAGGGATGAGACACTGTGGACTGAACCGCAAGATGATAGCCTCTGAGTTTGGCACGTCATAGGCACCAAAATCGGAACTAGCGGCGTCTATGCGAACATCCAAAATCAAAATGGAACAGCACGCCACAGTGATGTTCAGTAAGCGGAGCGTTATGGGCACGCCCTGCTTCGCCATAGCCTTTGCAGTGCAAAGCATTAAAGAAAGAGCGGCAGCACCACAAAGAGGATGAAAGGCGATCAGTGCTGAATGTATTGAAGTACTTTTTGCTGCAAAGTATTTCTGAAATAGTCTATATTAAATTCAAATGCATTTCTTGTGATTTCAATAAAGTGTTTCAGGGCCCCTTTAAAGGGTATTCTTAAACGCAACATCTATATAGAAAGTAGCAGTGAGGGAGCTTATGTGTAATACCCCTGTCAAGCGGGCAAGTTAAGTGCACTTATGGAGAGTGTCACTCGGTTTAAGTGTACTTCGCCCAATCTAAACGTCGCAAGCGGAGTGTCACTCGCTGCAGAGTGTACTCCGGTCGAAGTGTGTTCACGGAACGCACTTTGCTGGCCGAGTGCGTAGCCTCGTCGCCAGCGGTTTCAATGGTATAAAATGTAATGCATAAAAAAAGGACACAGAAGTTCATTTTAGTGGTTGAACAGCTCTCGCACATAAATAATAGCCTAAAACGCGTTCATATTCTGTTCGAGCAGGATCAAATGCCGCCTCGTCGCATGCCGCTATGTCGTTCTGGATTGGCTAGGCATTTTTCTTGGCCGGCATTGACTTGCCACACTCTTAAATAAAAAAATATTTTCGTTTTTTGTTGAAAAAACATAGATTAAGTTTGTTTTAATTAATAATACAACGTAAGACAATCACTTTTTAGAAGTACTTTTCTTTTTAATCTACGTTTTCACAAAACGCGCTTGTAGTCTGTCGCCATTTTTTTTACCGCGAGTGCACTCTGTTTTCCCGTTTAGAACCGCGTAGCCTAAAGTGTCACTCAAGGTCCCAAGTGCACTCCCCGTAAGTGCACTTAACTTGCCCGCTTGACAGGGGTATTACATACTTTCTTGAAGAAATGGCTGTTAAAATGCAGAATAAGTGTTCCTGTCATATTGGTGCAGAACATACACTAATGATGTAAGTTGATGCTCTTGTGTTCTGGCACATCGTCATGGCAACAGTAAAATGAAAATTCTAGTTTACTACTGGTGTTTGGTTTTAATGCATTACCGATTACAGTGCAGATTTTCGGAGCTCCTACAGTTTACATTATAAGCAGTGTATGCTGTACTTGCCGTGATGAGCTTAAAGCAAGTAAGTTTTTCCTAAATGAGCAGTGTGCATTTATTGTATCGCAGTTGCAGGTTATGTCTTACTGAGAACCCCAATTTTATATTCATGTGCACGTTAGATAGTGCATAGGCATGCTTTAATAAAAGTCGTGCGTGAATAAATTCACACTAATACAGTAGCAGTTTAGCGAGTGCCGTTTCCTACTGTAGGAGTTTAGGTTAGGATAACTTGTGCCATTATGTTAGGCGTACCCTGTGCTTGCTTGCTGAAGAAAATGATAAGGATGAAGTGCTGAAGTCCACAAGTGCTTGCTAGCATTTGACTGTGTTGTGTGTTGGTGTTGATAAAAATATGTGGGCCACCGTCTGGCATATGACATCTGGGAGCCCAACGCTCTCAGGGCCCAGATATTGGAATGCATCCATTCGTATGCCATTTTATAGGGACGAATGAATAGTTGATCATTGTTCAATGTAGGCCTGTTATAATTCCAGGTGAATGTCCGGTCCATTTCGTTGGCATCCTTTTCCACCTATTAATATTGAGTGGCCAGTCCCGCTAATAACAGTGGCATGGTGGCATGCAAATGATTGATGAAGCGCCAAAAGAATATGGAAGCAGATGGTTTTAGAATAGCGTTGTATATCTTATGTATGTTAAGTGCAAGTACTTAGGATGGTAGAGTGGATGTCTGTTAAAGACATTTAGTTTAGCATATGGGAACGCAAACCTAAAGAATACAGCGGACAGTTGCACCATCTTGTGCCTTGCATGAAACCTGTCCAGGCCAAGACAGTCTATTTGCACTCATCTTGCCATTCGTATGTCGATGCTTCCTATTACATCTACGGACACCAGAATTGCTGGATAATCTCAGAAACTCGGCATGTTAGGCCAGCCTCTCTGGGACACCTTATCCCTGTTTGTAACTTTATTCGACACCACTTATAATTGACAATTCATGTGACCGTAGAAAAAGTGGAAGCTTAATTCACCATTTATTGGCAATGAATGATAGCAATATTGCAGCCACCTAGGCAATTCATACTGAAGCTGGAGCCATCATTGCCGTCATATTTGACGACACCTTTTATTAGTGTATGCAAACATTGGGCATGTTAAACTTGACGGATAATGTATGGTAACATAGCATACATGAGCCACAGAAATGCACTAGAGCATGTAGAGTGTGGGCAAGCTATTTCTTTTTGTGTGTAAGGCATTTTTACATTTGCTTAAACATACTGTTTTAATACAGTCTAATAATCATTAAAACAACTGGCCCAGAACATCTGTCCCAAGCATGCCAAACATGCAGGCATATTATTGTGACATGCCCCCCCCCCCCCCCCCCCCACACACACACACACCACACCTTTTTGCATTTTTTCTGCCTTGCCAAGCTCACTTGTGATAAGAGTGGCCCATTTGCACTTCCAGAATGAATGGTAATCTAGTGCAACTTTGCATGCCGCTTTAATGTTTCTCTTGAGGTAAACAGTAAATACCATTTTTTTTTCTTTGCTACCGTGCTTACCTGCACAAAATCTGACAGTCATTTTGGCCTTGACAGGAATGGTGATTAAGAAAACAGTGGCGAAAAAGATACCAACCACACATCAGACACAGAACAAGCCGGTCAAAAAGGTTGTGGCTCCACCAAAAGCAGCTAGCCTGAAAGCCTCTGAGACAATGTCTTCAACGAAAGTGAAGCCTGAGAAGGTGGCGGTGACAGGTGAGTGTAATCAATATGTTACAAGGGCCACTTGTTGCATGCTCTTTTTAGAAACATTGAGAAGCAAGTTGGCAAATATTTTTTAAGAGTGCGCTGGCCGGTGGCCTGTAAAGTTCCTTGTAGTGTTTTATATGTGGGAGTGTACGTGAACCTCTCTATTTTAATTCATAGCATTCTTCCGCTTGGTGCCCGGGGTCATTTTTTGCTCCTTTCCATTTGGCCTGTTTTGTGTCTCAAAAGACTTGTAGCACCGTCTAGGCTTGAATAGATGAATTTCTGTGAATACACAAACTTCTGTACGCTTACTGCAACCTACTTGTGGGCGCATGAACCTCAGACACGATATTTTGTCAGAAAGCGGCCGTGTGCCGACACATCTGCCCAAACCCCATATCAGTTTCATGCAGTAATTACCAGAGGGGACTTTGGCACTTATGTCTACGGGAACTGAAAGCGGGTATGTTCAACCAGTGTGGGAATTATGGTTAGTACAGATTTGCATTAACTTCGTCCTGGCTTCAAATGGCTTCACGACATTGTAAACTCATCAATTTAAACCAAGTACTGTGTCATAAATAACTAAATAAGCACCATTACAATTGTCCGACGACAGGATTCTAACAAGGGACATCTAAGATGTACAGAAGCCCAATATTGAAACTATTATGCCACGAACGCATGTATCGACAAGCGGCATAGAACATAGAACACCCTTATGAATTTCTCGTGGGAAAGCGAGCGCGTTGATACGCTTCGCGCATTTCGATTTGGCAACCTTGACAGGCTGAACCGCTGCATTTAGTAGCGATTATGCATGTTCGAGGGGTCTTCTGCATTTATACAAGTATAGAATGCTTTTAAATTTATGACTGTGAAGGCAGATCAAAAATAATAAGCAAAGCCCCAAGAGTGTCCAAAAGCCACAAGCATAAAGATCAGACAAATCCATTTACTAATCATGAGTCCTATTCTGTGATTATACCACGGCCTAAGAAACTGCTCAGTGATGAGAGACGGAGACGTGGAAATGTGACGAGGAAATGTATATGAAACGCAGCCCTTATGGAGGCGCAGTTAGAACGCAGGTGAGAGCTTGTCTGGGCAAGATACGTGCGGAAAACACAAGCAATGAGAGAAGGTCCTGAAGAGGATTCATTGGAATACATGTGAGCGCGTCAGTGGACAAATTATGCGAGAAAGAGAGCACCGCAACACTTCATTTACCAAACACAAAATTGGTGGTAAAAACGAGTTTACTGGGGAGATTGTCATGGTGTGCGTCATATTCTTTGGAGTTGCGAGTTGCTTATCTCTTAAAATATGGCAGTCTTGGTTTCAAAGGTAGAGTGTAATACCTGTGTCACACGGGCATATTTGGAAGGCCTTCCAGTCAACGGCCTTCGAAACGCCACAACTCTATCGACTCAAAGGAGTTGTCGCGCTGCTACACGGCACATTTGAAAGGCCGTTGGGTGGTTCAGGCGTTTCTCGCAAAATTGTGTGGCGCTTCGGACCTTTATTTTCGTTTTCATGTCACCAAAAGTTGTACCTATATGCAATGATGCGTGCTTATGTTGAATATGTAGTCCATTTTTGGTTCTCTCCCCTGGTTCTAATTTTATATGAGCTTCCTTGAAATAATTTTTTGCGTAGGTTTGCAAAATATCTTATGCTTAGATTTCTCAAAATAGGGTATCTATGGCTTCTGTACGATTCAAGGAGTGCCGTAAGACCAGCCTTATTGCTCTGCCTTAACTAGAACACGAGTTGCGAGACTTCAAAGTTAAGCACCAGAAAAACACTCCTTCGAGTTTCAACTTCAAAGCCACACAACTCATGTTCTAGGTAAGATAGAGCAATAAGGTTGGTCTTGCGGCATTCCTTGAATCATACGAAAGTCATTGATACCCTATTTTGAGAAATATAAGCATCAGATATTTTGCAAATCTGTGCAGAAAATATTTAAAGGACACTAGCATAAAATTGGAACCAAGAAAGATAAACAAAAATGGACCTCATATTTGAAATAAGCACAAAGAATTACACATATATACAAGTTTCCAGTGCTATACCTCAAAGAATAAAGATTTTTAAAAATCTTCGGTCAAAGGCCCACATGTCCCCTTAAACAACATTAAAACCACTTAAAAGCATTATAGTTTCTTTTATGTTTGTTTATACGGTGAAATGGCGGCGATATGACGGCAGCCGGCAGCACATTGAGTAGAGGGAGAGTCTACTAGACAACATGGAGAAAGGAATGAACACAAGCACGTCGCTGTTGTCGAGAGTATGTACAGTTTGCACATGTCAAGTGGTAAAAATACTTTATTGAATAATTAATAACACTCATATATAGTATTTTTAGAGCATTTTGGTTCGATTTGTTCTTTCTAACCATGAGTATGAGCACACTGTGAACGAGAGGGCATGTTCGCGCTGTTTCCGCTTCCGTAGCTCAAAGGCCATCGAGATTTCGATAGAGTTGTGGAGTGCTCCGTTGACTCGATAGACTATTGACTCGACGGCCTTAGAAACCGCTCGTGTAGCAGTTCGAACTTGACCTTTGAGTCAACTGACTATCGGTTGGAAGGCCTTCAAAACGCCCGTGTGACACGGGTATAAGCTTCGTAAGTAATGATTCCAAAGAATGCTACACTATATGACAATTCCCCAGTGAGGAGATCTTGCCACAATTTTTCTTTTGACTAGTTTTTGTATTGCTGTAACTGAAAGAAAAAAAAAAGACAGCCATCACACAAATAGTGTTAATTATTCTAATTTCAATAAAAAGATAAGTAAAACTGCTCTCATGGTAATTGGCAGTGGTGGAATGTCAGGCTGAAGCCAGTGTTTCGACAAGTGGCCTTGTCTTTGCCACTTTATCAGGGTAGCAGTCACTTTCCTTGCCAGTGTTTGTACAGCTCACTTGCCCCCACCTGTTTTCCCACTGTCATAACTTAGCACTCCATTTTATGAGCATTTTAAATTCCCTTACCATACATTGCACGCCCACTATTCTCCCTCCATACACAGGACACAGAATTTGCCCTCGGTATGGCTCCTTTTTACAGGACCAAGAGAGTGCTTATGCAGTCCGCAAATTCTTGAGTTAGATTGAAATTGGAAAACATGATTACATTGCTAAAGAATAATAGCATGTGGTCTTCTCCGCAGGAATTTTAGGCGAAGGAAAAACAATGTCGTTAAGGTAAATGTTCCATTATGTTAAGGTTTCATTGCAAATGAAGTCATATATTGTGTTCATTGCGCCAATTTGCCTTCTTGACAGCTCCCAAGCCAGCTCCGGTCTCCCCAATTGTCGTCGTAGCCTCAAACAAGATGCATGTTCCAGATGAAGACCCTGATCGACTTCACGTGACGCCCACTGCGGAGGAATTGCAAGTTGCGGAAGAGCCTCTTCCACCACCTCCCGTAGTGAGCGGAAGTTCCTCGTCTAGTATGCACACACGCCCTTTGGACCCTGTTTCAAGCTTTGTCATGGGAGGTGGCTCAAGTCGCATGAGCGGTGTCTCCGAAGGCCGAGGTGGTGGAAATACTACGGCCAATCCAGACTACGACACCAGAAGTGAGGCATCGTCTTCTGGCCACGAGAGCTGTTCGTGCAGCCTCGGCTCTAGCACTTCGAGGTCGCGGTCAGTGTCCAGGTCTAGGTCACGCTCCAGGTCACAGTCTTACAGTGGGTCATCATCAGCGGCTTCAGAACCAGGTGAGCACTTTGTGAGCAGGGTGTTGGGAGGTGGGTATTGAACTGGGCTGCATCAGGTTGATACTTCGCATGCTTCAACTTCGCATGCTTCCCGTGTAGCAGATGTCACTTTTATCAACAGTGCTTTGTGTGTATCGATGATATGCAAAATAAGCAGGCTTTTTCAGGCATCCAGTTTGCCCTAAGCAAGATGGTGGAGCTCTCCTATAGCACCGTTAGAGCTTAGAGACTCAACTTGAAAGATTCGGTGATATGATCTGATTCTGGCCTGATGTTTGCCATTGTGATTTGATCAGATTGTTAGGTTTAACCCAGCACCCTCATTGTAAAGAGAACAAACCTTTCTCTCTGTTTTGTTTATTTTCTTTTAAAGTAAAGCCATTCTGCCCAACAAACTAAGATGTGTGGAGAAGCAAACTAGTGTATTTTGCATATCGACACGTCAATTCAGTGCATTTCTGTGTGTTGTGAAGTTCCAATTTGCTTGCACTTTATTTTGTGCACCGCGGAGGATTCGATGGGGAAAGACGAAGACAACAAAGAAGACGTGCTGCTCGATCGGAGCTATTCTGCTATGTGGCCGGTTGTTGTTTGTGCTGTTATTACCGTGACAAATTGGTGGATGTGCTGGGTACCATCCTATGCCCTAATTTGACCTCCCGACACTTAAGTCCCTACCACCATTCCCACGATTCCGTAGGAAAACCGGGCACTTTGCCACAGCTGCCGCTTGCAAGGACTATCTCCTGAATACGGCCCATTGAGCCCAGTAAGAATGTCCACCACAAGGGCAAGCACGAGTCGGACGCAAGAGAGCAACACAGTCCAATCCACTTATACCCCGAGTGTCATCTACGCAGCGCGCATTCCGAAGTCATTTCATGGTAACGTGTTCGAGGACGTGGAGGATTGGCTTGAACACTTCGAATGAATGGGACGAATCTAAGAAAATGTGCTACGTGTACTTTGCCCTTGAAGACTATGCTCGCACGTGGTTCGAGAATCATGAGGGCTCCATCACTAGCTGGCAAGAATTCTGACAGCTTCGCGAGACATACAGCAGCCCCGAAAAGAAAGAAAAGGCTGAACAAGCTCTGCAGAGTCGGTTTCAGAAGCCAAATGAAAGCGTGGCCATGTTTGTCGAGGACGTGTTCCGCTTGTTCCGACGTGCTGATCCAGGTATGGGGCCGAGACAAATAAAGTTCATCTCTTAATGCGAGGGGTGAAAGAACAACTCTTCGCTGGACTCATGCGCAACCCTCCAGCTACCGTTGCTGAGTTCATAACTGAAGCAACGACAATGGAACGAGCGCTGCAGCAACGCTCCCAACAGTGCGACCGCCAAAGCAGCATCGCCGCCATGTCATGCTTCACCTGCGGACATGATTTAGCAGCACTCCGAGAGGTTGTGCAAAGGGTTCTGCGTGAAGAGCTTGAGGAAGTTCGCAAAACTGCTTGTCAGCCGACTGTTGTTGTGTTTGGTGACATCATTCGTGACGAAATCAGGACCGTGGCCCAACCATTGGCACCACTGCGAACGGAAGCCTTCATCCTGACATATGCCGAAGCCTTACGGAGTCCTCAACCATCTACGGGACGTTTGCCTTCCCCTGTTTCAGCTCTACCACATCAATTTCTCGCTACAAATGTAAACTCGTATGAGTACGTAGAGCCGGGAGAGATCACACTGAAATCAAGCGTGTGGCGCACCTCGGATAATCGGCGACTTTGCTACCACTGTGGCGAAGTGGTCCATCTGTATCGTCAGTGCCCTTATCGGAGGATGGGCCTTCAGGGATTTTACCATAACACGCATCGACCAAGTAATGGTGAGCGCCCATGCGAGATTGAGCAGCTCCTGGCCTCTAAACAGCAGTGTTCTCCCGCACAAAGACGCCAATCATGTTCACCATCTCCTCGGCGCGTCATCTTGCCTAGCCGTTACTCCATGTTTTCTGATGTTCGCAACAGGTCCCTAAGTTCATGCCCACGTCGGGAAAACTAAGGACAGCGACCTCCGGGGGTGGGGTTGCTGCTGATCGTCCTGTACAAACACCGTCCAACACAAGTTCACGATGACGATTTATCTGCCACGCCATGTTCTGATAACGACACAGGACTTTCCGCCAATATTACTGTAACCATCGACAATTACCAGCTCACCGCTCTCGTGATACCCAGCACCTCCACCAATTTGTCACAGTAATAACAGCACAAACAACAACCGGCCCCACAGCAGAACAGCTCCGATCTTCATCGTCTTCGTCTCTCCCCACCAAATCCTCCGCGGCACGCAAATTAAAGCACAAGCAAACTGACACTTCACAACACACAGAAATGTTGTGAGGCAGGAATTGATTTCAGCTCTGTATTAGCAGGTGTGCCGTATGTGCCTCACTTAGCAGAGATTTGATGAGGACCATGTTGATGTGAGATAGTTGCTGGAGTTTATAGCTACAGTCGGATAAGTTTATTTGATCATTAGCTAAGAAAAATGCAGCAAATCCAGAAAGGAAAAATTTGATCTGGGTGTTTTATAGTGAGTTAAGCCTGCAATCATGTTTTTCTTAGCTAATACGTTTGTATGCTGAACAAACACCCATGTGATTGAAAAGTGGTAACTTGAATGTGCTACTTCAGAAGTAACCTGGTTTACCTTGTGCAGCTCACTTCTTGTACATCGGTGGATTTGCAGTTTTATTAGGGTCTGTGACAAACCCTTAGCTTAAAACAATTGGGGTAGTGGTGTTTCTAGATTAGCAAAGTTAGGATTGTATTCTTTTTCACTTGGTTGTTTGCTTTCTTTAGTACACCTGCTCTGTGGGTTGTCAATGACTATCTGGATTCTGTTGGCGAGGCTAAACTTAGGATGGTGACAGGAACAAACTGGTGCATAGGCTTTAATGAATAAGGTCAAGCCTGTTCCACATCTCATCATGACCTTGTTTGCGTGTCTTTGACTACATTGATTTGACTGTGTACAGAGCATTTGTTATTCTTTTCTAGGCAATCGTTCACCAAGACACCACGTCTCTCGCAAGAGGCGTCATTCTCCAATCATCTATGACAGAAAGAACAGAAGTGTGGAGAGTGAGTGTTTTTGGCTTTCTAGACCAGTGGTTGATATCGGCATCAAAACACATGTTTAAACATGCATCTCTAAATAACCATGTAAACACATGAAAGAAGGTCTTGTACAGCCAGTACTGGTGTTTTAGTTAAGTAATGTGGGCCCTCGCAAGGCTTAAAGGGATGCTAAAGAAGAACAGTAAGTTGAGCTGCATTTGTAAATTATGGTTCTACAATGGCAAATCAGCCACTCTTACCTCGAGTAGTTTTGGTAGGCCAGGAAGGGTTGTGAAAATGGAAGACAGTTGGTGACACTGCGCTGAATTTCCCTGCATCAGATTGCCATGATGTCATTGATTCTACTTTATCATTGCTAAAAGAATTTACTACATGGCAATCTAAAGAATTGAACCAGGACGAATTTTTCAACTGCGAAGCGTTCTGAGAAACCCGTATTGGTTTTCTTTGTAGCTTCGTGCTACATTCGAGTGGATGACAACTTTTGCCTTTAAGAATTGGATTCAACATAGCAAAATAGGAAAGCTTTTGTCATACTAAAATTGCCCAGATATGCAAAAATGCTTTAAAATTGGCCACATCATGCTGTCATATTGGTGCGTAGGTTTCAATGCAAAGTTCAAGAAGGGAAGTTCGGCAGTCATTTTAATGCGAATAGCATTCTTTGCCTACTTCAGCCATTTTTAACCAATCTATCCATCTATCTAGCCTCTTGCGCTGATCCCTAGTGGCTCAAGCCATTAGGATGTGCTCCTGTGTCGTGGTCGTTTCATTGTCGTCATTCCAGCTTCATGATATCTTAGTCTTGTCATGCCATCATCCTCATGCCTTCTATCTCGTGATAAAAGGATAGAAGCCACTGGTATGGGCTTGTGGTTGTGATGTCTTCATGGTCGTTGCTTTGCTGTCATTCTAGCTTTGTCATCCGACACTCGTCATGCTGTCATTTTCGGCAGCAACACTATTATGCCACTGCCGAAAATTTACACCAGCAGCGAAGTAGAATACACTTGGTTACTGCAATATTAGTTGTTCTTGTCTGTTTGAGCTTTGCACCACCAGGCGGCAGCACCATACAGGACGCTAACCTTTATGGTTCTGCCACAACGCCCCAACGTCCGGTCCGCCCGCGTTTGCCCGATTACCGGACAAGCTAAACCTCTCTATTGAGTCATCATGCATTTGTTGTCACACCACCATAGTGATGCCATCGTGTTCGTTCAATGGTTGTCATTTCAGTTTTGTGGTCTGACTCTCGTCATGCTGTCGTCACGCCTTCTACACCGACCCAGCATTCCAAGTTGTCAATAGCTTGGGCCACTAGGTATGCATTAGGTGTCGTGATGCTGTCATGGTAGTTGCATCGTCGTCATTCCAACTTTGTCATCCGACTTTCGTCATGCCACAGTTGTCATCGTCATCACTCTGTCATCGTTTTATCATTGTCATCATTTCAGTAATGTCATCCCATTGTCGTCATGCAGTCGTCATACTGCTTACCTTGTTCTATGGACGTCAGTCTTTCTTCGTCGTTGTGTTATCATGCTGTCATTATTCAATCTTGATTATGCCACTCGTGTCATGCCATCATAGTCGGACAGTCGCTATCATGCCTCCATTGTCAGGCCGTTGTCGTAATCCTGTTGTGGTCGTGCCATCATTGTCACTCCAGTTACGTCATCCGACTCTTGTCATGCTGTCATCGTCTCACCAATTGTCACGTCATTGTCATCAAACACTTGTCGTCACTCCATTGTCCTCACGCTGTTGTCATGATATCGTCGTTGCATTGCCATTTAACCATTGTCATCACTTTAGTATCATCCCATTGTCATCATACCACCTTTGTTGATACATTGACGTCATTCCTTGTTCATTTTATCGTAATCATGCTGTCGCCATTCAGTTGTGAATATGGCACCATTGTCGTCATTGCGTCGTCGTCATGCCGGGTTCGTTGTGCCATCGTCATCAATCCCACTTCTTCATCCGGTTGTTGTCATATCATCGTCGTTATGCCATCGTCGTCATATAGTAATCATCTTATTCTGATCATGTCGTCACATCGTCGTTATACCATCATAATTTTAATAACGACATTTTATTGTTGTCATGCTGTCGTTGTTATATGCCTTTGTTTGATCGATGTCATTCCTTCGTAGTCATTCCATCGTCAGTGTGTCAGTGTCGTACAGTCATCGTGATCCTCTCCACGCTCATGGGCCATCTTTGTAAGCGAGTGCCACAGCAAAGTGGGATGATATCGCAGTATGTGGCATATAGCTGTAGCAACGAAAGTCTCATAATTACCACTATGCATGTTAAATAAATGTGACTTCAGGAATGTGATCTGTTGCTACACTGCTTGATTGCCATTCGCATTACCATTGACAGTCATCATAACATGAGTTCTGCCATAATTTCTTGCCAGTAATAATGAACCTTAAATACCGTATTTACACGATTGTAGGTCGACCCATTTTTTCAAATTTGGCAATCCAATGTTGGGGGGTCGACTTAGAATCGAAACCGAACCGTGTACCGCTAGTAACGGCAAGAGAAACGAGAAATCAGGGGTGCTACGGCGTGGTTACAACTTTGCACCTACGTTTTTATGGTTACGGTAGAAGCGTAGCGTAATAATTTACTGTATTGCATTCATTTTGATTGCGCGCACCACGAGCGCACGGCTCTTGTGGGAGCATCGATCATGGAAGAGCCGCCATTCAGGGGGTATTGGTAGCTGGCGGAAGAGCCGCCGTTAGAGGGGTATTGGTAGTTGGCGGAAGAGCTTTTCTTTGAGATACGATTGTTTTCGACGGCCGCGCGCATCTGTCACTTCTGCTGTTGTGCTGAATCGTCGCGCCTGTCATGAGTGCGAAGAACTTTCGGCGCTTGTTCTCAGCAGCGTTCAAATGGGCTGCTATCCTCCATGTTGAGGAAACTAACAACTGCGCAGCGGGACGCAAGTCTGGAGTCAGTGAACGTGTGCTGCGGCAGTGGCGGCTTCAGCGCGAGAAAATTTGGCCTCTCTGGCTACTGTGTGCGGGTGGGTCCTCTCTGCGTGGGGGGCTGTACCACGCGATGTCGTGGTGCGGTCGTTCGCGAAGTGTGGACTCACTTTTGATGACGACGTGCTGTGGGACCGCAACAGCTATGACGGCAGCAGTACCAGTGAGGTCAACTCTAGTGACGATGAGTAGTCTTAGCAACCCCATCAATAAATTTCCCTTGTGTGAAATGCACTCGCGTGGTTTTTCTCCCCCCCCCCCCCCTTCGCCCCATTTTTTTTTTTTTGAGACATGCAATTTTGGGGGGGTCGACCTACATTCGAGTCGACTTACAATCGTGTAAATATGGTAATACTTCACCACTGCAAACTGATTTAGTAGTTTCATGATTAAGTATGTTCATTGCTTTATTTTATGTGGCTTAGTACTACAGTCAAACCTCAATATAACGAATCTCGATTTAACAAAATTCGAAATGTCACAGACTTTTTCATTTCCCGATCTTAGTTCCATTGAAAACCATGTCTTTTTTTCGAGATTTAAAGACGTAATCTCGTGACACGCTTTTGATTTAACTAAGTTTCTGGCCATTTCAAACATGTCCGTCGAGTCTGTATGGCTGGTAAATCTAGCAAAAAACTAAAAGTGTTGGCCGAGGCAAAAGTTATTTGCAAGCCTCCTTCCTATGAAAGATTGAGTGGCAGGTGGATTAACGTGTTTACATAAATTGAGCAGTTGCGCGTGTGGGTCGTGAGCGTGCGTGTCTGCGATTACAGTAGCACGGAGACGACCCCGTTGAAGACATTCGTATTGCGGCAACAGCGTGATGTCTACACCGGCCGTTCTACGTCAGCTTGCAGCATGGCAATTGCTGGTTTCTGCATTGGCAGTGGGCGAGTGCAAGTGAGAGAAACATGGATTGTGACGTCATCAGCGACTGCTGGTCAGGTCGTGCAGTCGTACATGCCTATGGCTATGCCATGGGGTGTATGTTACAACGACGATGACATTTGTACTCCGCCGAAAAAATGTTGAAACGCATTAACTTGGGCGATCGTGAAGTTGGTACAATGTCGCAGTTTCTACGTAGCGCAGACTGCTATGAGGGAAGTGCTGTGAAAAGTGGGCCGGTCCCGGAGATCGTACAGCCTAACAAGGCACCTCAAAGCGTGAACTGTCTCACGGAAAGAAGTGGCGCATGCGCCGAGTGTCTCAAAGAGCTGGCTGCCTTTGAAACGTGAGAAGTATGCGTGTGATTGTGGCCTAGTGGTCAGCACTGGGCTGCTGTGCTCCACGGCAGAGGTCGATTCCACCATCAGTCACACAGTATTTTATTTTTATTAAAGCGAGGTGAGACAGGAACCTATGTACCTACTGCAAAGTGCCAATAATGAGGCAAAGAATGCTTCACATTAAAACGCCGTCAAAGTGCGCGTGCTGGGACGCGATATGCTGATAACACTGCTGTGTCATTTGTCGCGTTGGTAAACAACTTGCAGAGGCCGCGGGCCGCATGGCAGCTCGGAGTGCTCGGAGAAACGCGGGAGCTGACTGTTCCTTCAGTGCAAGGGGAGCGGGGAGGGTGGTGAATGCGCGGTAATGTGATCAAGCTGGAGGGCAGGAGACGCATGCCTACTTACCTCCTCCCCCTAGCGTGTGCATCTCCTCTTCTACCCTTGCCGTGGCTGAGCTTGGCTTTCCATACCTGGGTTACGCGCTGTATCTTGGAAGTAATCGGCAGCAGTGCAAAGGTCGAGCCGAGATGGTTGGTGCCTTGATGCGTATTGTGTTCCCGCACATCTAGTGTTGGTGGTCAGGTAATCTCAAGTTTCCGAGACACGAAGCGGGTTCCTGCTGTGACGGCGAGTGTTCATGGTTGTAGACTCGGATCTGTTCATGTTTGCTTGAGCGTGCATGTCAGCGATAAAACTATGAACCTATCTTCCTGTCTTTTTGAAATCACCTTCAATGCTCCGCCTTTCTGGCGAAACTGCGCCATTTTCTTTTCCTTAGTACAAATATCCGTATCTTTTTACACTTTGGTTTTTAATTGTGTGCGCCATTGTAAAACAGCTGTGAACACTAAAGGCTGTTTCACATGGTGCGATTTTGCACTGCGATTTTCGCAGCTGCGATTTTCGCAGATGCGAAATTCGCAACGGCCATTTCACATGGTGCGATGTCAACAATGCGATTATGCGACGCCCAGGGTTGCTTGCTGCCAGATTTTGACGAACACGCCGCATAAATTCGTTTAATGTAATGAAAAAGACGTGCGCGTTATAATATAATTGACCTCTCTTTATTAGGACCAAATAATACGTGCGTTTTGTAATTTAAAAGCGCTTCAAAGTTTAGTTTGTTTTGGAGTGCGCAACAGCGGTTTGTGAAGTTCAATACGAGGAGAAATGGCGGACGTAAACAGCTGTTCGCAGGTGGTCGTTCAGCGTTGTGTGCTGTCTCTGTGTGTGTTTTATGCCTGTGTCGTTCTACCTGCGGTTAAACAAATTACAAGAGGACCTATCAACAAGCCCTTATAGCTGTTGTCATCGCATATGCAGTATTCGGGATTCGGCGGAGTCGTCATGTCAACGCAGAGACCCTCGCGCTACCCGTGATTAACGTCAGCTTCTGAAAAACGGATGTGTGTGTATTGCTCGTGATTGCGCATTAGTGGTTCCTGCTCCTAGCAATATTCTTGCACCAAACTTAGCAGCAAGCACCAACCCAAAAGCTCACGTCTGCCCCTGAACAAAGCCGCAAATGATCTGTGTGTAATTACTGAACGTGCAATGGAATTTGTGTTGTGAACGTTTATCTTAGCGCCAGCCTGGCTCGTCCGTCTCGGCGCCTGTGCTGTAATTATTCATACAAGTGCTCTCTGAATATTTCGAAAGGCGTAAAAGCCGACACCACATTTTTTTTAGGAGCTGCAGTCACTTGTGTACGTAGTATCGTATCATTCTGGCAGACATGGGCGTCGTCTATTTTCTCGTCCTGTTTCTTGCGCTGTTAGTGTGCTGTGAATCTGTATCAAGAAGCTTAAGTTAATATGCTGCAGTACGTAGCGCAGCCGCGTAGCCACACGGCTAACATTAAAATACCTTGTTAGGAGTACGTTTGTTTGTTTAATAACAAAATCGAACGCTAAAATTTTGTATTCATGGTGGCAAGTGTAAGGTAAGAAGCTATCGAAACTATCCGCTAATGGCATGCGTGTGCTTCTACCTGCTTCAGCACGTTATCCTTAAAGTGAGGCTGAATACCCCTGATAACCAAAAACATATGCAACTGGAGCAGGTGCTATGATTCCTCTCCTGGAAATGAAAGCCAGCATCCCAGTCTGTTAAGCTAGTCATGTACTTAACCTATATTAGACCAATGTTAGAGTATGCTAACTGGAGCCATTTAAAACTGGGTTATTTCACCAAAATAAGAAAGTGCAAGGAAAGTTTCAAGGTACAGTCTAATCTGGTATTCCCGAACCTATTGTATTAGCAAAACTTTATGCCTCCCTGAATTGCCTGCATTAACCCAATGCTGAAAACAGGGGAAGCTGATTCCCTTTCTTGCTGTTGAAAAGCTGCTAGAATCTCAATAACAGACCACTTATGTTCTGAGAGAAAGTGAGGGGCACTGACAATATCTCTAATCTTTTGTATGAGCCTTCACCTTGAACGAAAATGGAATAAAAATATTTACCTTTGCAAGCCTCAGAATCCAAACATTCCCAAATTTTGAGGAGCCACATTAAATTTTTGAGATACAGACAATAAAAAGGGTGCCTAAGTACAAGTGCACACTGAACACACTTGAGTGGTTGAGTGGCCAGCTGCGAATGCAAAAGCGTCCATAGCTGCTACCTCGAGGTAACTGCTAGGTTGCACGTGTGTTTCTCCTATAGCCCATGTACCTGGCAAGGGGAATGGTTATACGTAGTCCTGGGCTTTTTCTTTTTTTTTTTCAATAGGTGGTGGCTAGCTGATTCCATCTGTTTATGTATTTATCATTTGTGTGCATCTTATGTGCATGTGTTTGTGTCATGTTCTGATTGTTATACGTGCAGTGATGCAAGCATCTTTTTTTTAATATATTGCACTACAGTCATTTATTAAACTTTGTGTTGAAATGTACAAAATGTGGCCACCCAGTAATGGTTAGGACAGACAGCAGGATTGGCAAAAAATATGATGCAGATCCAATGCACTTGCTTGAATCGACATGAGGCGAAGCTTTCACGCAACGGTCAGTTGAACTCTAGAAAACTAACTGCAGTGTTTACAGTTGTCCTTATTTCACCCGATGCAACACGTACTCATAGACAATGTTTGCTTATTCACCGCACAGGTCACATAATGTAATGTATACATAGCACGGTGAACTCACTCAAACGTCGGCTCACTAAGACTTCGAACTAACCGTGAGTCTGAGTTCGTTTCAGCCTGACTGAGTAGAATTTTGGTGAATACGAGTAAGAGCAAGCTCAGTTGAGTAAACTTTTAGTGAATATTGTCATGTGGTAGTCGGGGAAAGCTGATCCAAGTATAATTTTAGTGAATATGAGTCAAAGCAAGCTCGGCAAGTAGATTTTTGGTGAATATGACTCAGTGCAAGCTCACCTGAGTAGAATTTTGATGAATATAAGTCGGAGCAAGCTTGGCTAAGTAGATATTTGGTGAATATGACTCGGTGCAAGCTTGCCTGAGTAGAATCTTTGTGAATATTAGTCAGATCAAGCTCGGCCAAGTACAATTTTGGTGAATATGAGTCAGAGCAAGCTCGGATAAGTAGAATTTTGGTGAATATGACTGAGCAAGCTCGATTGAGTAATGATGGGATATGGTTATACGAGTTTATGCAGTAATACATGTAAGTGCAGACTCATTAGCAACATTGCCTCCATCTTGATGGGCTATACCTACGCCTCGTGATGAGTCTGCACACTTTATGAGCTGTGGACATGCAAGACCCACCCACACTTGAAAAGATACTATCATTCATACGAAGGAATGCAACCGGCTGACTTCACTGCACAATTTTGATCTGCTTTTGTTTAATGAGTTATCTACTGCTTATAAAAACAAGGTGTTCGCCTGCTTTTCGCATTATTGCATGTGTTTTACAGGAAGTAGAGACAGAGAAGCAAGAAAAGGCAAGGATGTTTATGGCTATGTAGTTTCTTAGAGTACTGCAATATGTTACAACCAGCATAAACAAAAGTAATTCGATGCACTGAAGTAAGCGAAATGTGCAATTACCTTTTAATGTGAGGGTTAATACAGATGCAGTAAGGATACAAAGTCTGCAACACACTGAAGGTTTATTGGTTTTTTTATTCAGGAGAAAAATGATGCATCAGAAAAATGAGAAAAAAACTGTTTAAGTATTGCTTCGAAAATAAATTGGCAATACTGCTTATTCCCAGTCAAAGCGTGAAATATGCTATTGTAGAACATTCATTACGATATCCAGTTTGCACGTTCGCTTTGCGTCTCGCAGCGGAAGTAACAGAACCTTGAAATGAGATAATTCATTGGGGAAAATGCGCATGAAAGCCCTAACCAACCGACTGCAACTAAATGGTCGCGCGTATAGCGTGACCTATTGACCACAGCATTTGTCCGTAGTTGCATATTCTTTAAATTGTTCCGTCCGTAAAAGCATACGGCGATAAAACTGTGGCGTTTTCGTATATCGCGAGTTGTCTCCAGAACCAGAAAATTGGGACGACATCCGAAGGCCATGCCTTCCCGTGAGGGACACCTCGTAGTATTTACACACTCGCAGCGCGTGTGAATAACGGAAAATCACGCAAAAGTACGTACTATCAGCACCCGAAGCCAACCTAAAAAACAGCGTCGCCAGATTAGCAACGTAGCGTGTCAACAAACTCGTAGAAATCACAGAACCGAATCTGACCTACGAGTTTTTATCTGCACTGTTCGCGTGTCGGTGCTGATGTTACGTACCGATTGCGTAATCCAAGGCTCCACTCAATTAGTTGCACTGTTCGAGGCTCGTTGATCCAATATTTATAGACAAAAAAGTATCTATAAACGTTGCGTTGAGCGACCGCCGCCATTTTCCAAAACAGACTGCGAAATACCTCTCGGCGCAATTTCGACGGAAAAATCGCAGCGATTGCTGCGACGTTGCGACGCTGCGACCAACCGGTTGGTCGCAGCCGAAAATCGCAGAAACTGCCCTGCGACTGCGATTTTCGTCGCATGCGACGGAAATCGCACTTCCGGTGCGATAATCGCAGTGCAAAATCGCACCATGTGAAACGGCCTTAAGTGTGGTCAGGCATGTAGCCCAAGATTTATGGCGCTGCTCAACACAAAACATGCAAATCTTGGATGCCATGAGCTACCCCGAAGCATTACTCTCGGCCCGATCGGCACTGCACATGCTGGCGCTCATAACCGCACTATTATGGCCTGACCTTCTTGCAATTTGTTTATAAGTTCTTACTGACAAGATACCATCCAGCAGGAAAGTTCTGGGAATTCGTGAAATTTTCACTGTTGAAAATTTAAAACCTCGAATTAACAAAATAAGTTTTCCGCTGCAAGTAGAACTTCGTTATATCAAGGTTTGACTGCTCTTTAATGCCCTTGCTACACTTTCATGTGCTTTCATGACAGATTATGAAAGTCGAACATTAACTTTGAAAATAGCAGCGCACTAAGTTCACATGCAAATCATAAGAAAACTCTGCCCTTGTGGTAATCTGTAGCACAAACTGATTTGGTTTGCATGTAGCTGACAAGGTGGCGTCTTCTTTTCAGGAACGCCAAAGCGGCCACGAGTTTCTTCATCTGTTGGTAGACGAGGTGAGTTGATGCCCCCCGAGTCTGTAGATGAAGTCTGGTAATCTTTATACCGTCGAGATTAATTAGGTTAAAAGTGACACGCATGATTACTACAATTATTTGAAGTTGTTGCATTTGGCAATGAGAATGCACCAAGAATCTCTTGACTCCCCTTGCTGGCTCAGTTGTGGGTTATTCTAGTATGGAGTATTCTAGGCTCTGATTTCCGGTTGAGGTAGCTGAATTCCAGTAAGAATGAAAGGCAAAATGCTTATGTACTTAAATTTAGGAGCACGGTAAAGTACCTGAAGTGGTAAAACAATCAGTATTCGTGCAGTGCAATGTACTGTCAGTGATTGAAATGTGCTTGCTTCAGAGTCTGTGTGGCATCTCTCTGTGGCCTGTTATTGGCCACATGGGCAGGCATTAAGTTCAGTTAATTGTTGTGTCTTCGAAGAAATGAACATTCCAAAGCATTTATGTGCTTTGCTGGCAGTTGTGCAGGTTTAGCGTAGTATTTTAACCATTTGCTTGAATGCCCACAAGAAATTATGCTACATGCACGTCCTGGGAGAGGCATTTATTATATTGTTCCTCAGCACTAGTTCACAGGCAGTGCTAAATGTAGTGGCGTTATGCACATGACTGAAATCGAAGCATTCTACCTTCTTGCGTATATGGTGCCTTTTGTTAGGCCTACCTGGGTTTTATTAAGACAACTTTGCAAAAATGCTGAGTAATCACAAATACAATCATTGTAGAGGTGAGGTGAGACTAAATGAAATGCAATTTTGCCATTTACTAATTGCCATAACTATTATTGAGATCAAATATGTGGTCCTCGCTTGGTATGTCTGTCAGCTTTTCATCAAAAACGTGACTGAGCGAAATAATTACTCTTATCTCTGAGTGAGATTCGAATTTGCTGCTTCCTCTTTGCCTCCAATTCACTGCAGTAGTTCCATTGAAGATGGAATAGCGGGCTCATGTTTTGCAGAGCCGCTGAGCTCTTCATTCACAAGTTAGCTTCTGACTCGAAAATGTTCGTCTGTGCCATGGATGGATGAATGGATATTATGAGAATCCATTTTGAAATGGGTGGTTCTTATATTTACTTTCCTTGTGCAGTTATTGGCCCTTAGTACCTCAGTTTGTGTTAAAATACTGTTGAACCCGATGAAAGTTTATTTCTATTTAAGTCTATTCTTTATCTTCCCTGGCTTTGTGCTACCAATATCTCAAATTCCTTTTACTGTTCTTCCTCGCAGATTCACTTTCCTTACCTCTATTATCTTCAAAGCACAAGACAGGGTTACTGTTTCCTAGACCTCTGGATGGATACTGTGGCAGGCTTAGAAAATAGGCCTTACAGTGTTTGCACTATTTCTACACACTAGAATCCTTTATGCATACACTGTAGCGTGCAGTATCGTGAAATAAATAATGTTGGCAAATCTTTCTCCTAAAACTGCATGTTCCTCAGACATCCTGATCTGACTTAGAGCAGTAGTGCAGCGGCCTTTGATCTATCGTAAATCATTCCCACGACAGGAGTTGACAAATATGCCTGAACTTCAGTAACTCTTGGCGGACACTGGGAGCAGTGCCTGGTTACAAAATTTTAGCTTTGTGCTTTCCTCTGCTTTGACTGGCGTAGTGTTGAGTAGAGAAATGTTTAACACGTTCGCTGTTTAACACGTTGACGGGTGGGCCATGGCAGTTGCTACGGTCACATCTTTGGGTCACGGTCACATCTATGCTAGAAATCAGCACAGAGAAAAAATTCTTTTTGCTTTCTGATCTGAGGCGTCGTGGCGCCATCTTTCTACACCTTGAAGTTTCAAAGGAGCACAACCCCTTAGTGACTCACTGGTGGGTCATTACTCACAGGAAAAGAAACTTCAAAAAGAACTGCTGCAGTGAACGTGACATACAGGAGCAAGTTTGCCTTAATCTAGTGATTCATGCGGTGATGCACCATTGGTGACTGCACTTATGGAAGCCACTTCGCACAGTCTGCTTACACATTGTTTTGTTATTTTTGAAAAATTTTTTGCTTGTCTGCAGAGATTTCTGAGCACGCTGATCAGCACCTCATGAAGTACTTCTTCCGGAACGCCAGATTCTTTCTGGTGAAAAGCAACAACCACGAGAATGTTGTGCTCTCAAAGGCCAAGGTGAGTCGCTCACTGGGAGAATCGTGGATTGTATGGCCATTTATATTATGAGCTCGCAAGCTTAAAGCATATAAGGCATTATGTTAGAAACATCCATTTTGATTTACGATAAACCATACCAACTATTGGTTTTAACAGGTTTCAACAGCGGGAGCTGTTATTTTTTCTGATAGGTTCTCCTGAATGGACTGGATGGCTTTGTGCTTCCCAGTTAGGTGTGATGGAATGTTTTGTGGGGGTCAGTGTTAAGTGACAGGAATTGTCTTGTTCAGCTTTCTCTTTGCCTGAAAATGGGAATTCACCGCATTTGTGACAGGATGCTACACGGTTATCCTGTCTTCTTTGTTGAGTGCTTGTCATGCATTGTTCTGTTGTTAGGGCTTTCAGGCACACCTGGCTCATAGCGCCATGAAAGACCATATGTCGTCATCATTCTATGATGTACATGTCGTCTGGCGCCATTTGCAAACTATGGTAAACCTAATTAGCTTGAACAACCAACAAAAATAGCCCTCTAACTGTAGGTTGCCAACATAAACGAATTTCTCTCATGCTCGCTCACGAAGTATGTTTTGTGCTTGGGGATCACTCGTACTCAGACTTGCCAAAATTTATCTCAGCCAGGCTCACTCAGACGAAGACTCAAAATTCTACTCAGCTGGGCTTACTTTGTCTCACTAAATTCTAATGCAGTGTCTCGTAATTTAAATTGCTAATGAAAATAATGATGGCGCAAATTGCAAATGAAAATAATGATGGCACAAATTATGCTAGAGAAAAAGAAGGCACACAAGAACACCCAGACATTTGTGTTCCGATTATGTAGTTATGTAGTCGGTTCTTTCTCCTTTTGGATAGTAATGATTTACCTCATTCAAATTTCTTGAATAGCCAGATGTTTTCTAAACGTACTATTGAACTTCTATAACTGAAGTATTTTCTTTGGTGTTCTATTTAAAGTAAAATAAAGCGCCGGCTCTATGCTGTCCAGAACAAAACTTTAAACCTTGTGGCACACACCTTTCTCTTTTTAGGGGGTGTGGTCAACACCACCTCAAAATGAAGCTAAGCTGAACCAGGCCTTCAGGGTAAGTTTTGTCAATCATATACAAAGATACCAGTGTTAAAGGGAATGCTTAACCAGTATTAAGCCAATATAACTGGAACATTTCCTTGCCATTATCGGAAAGATGTGGCTATTGTAATCAGCTTGACTTACGTTTATACTTAAAATTACAAAATTAGTCTGTGGATCTTTATGCCATTTGTCGGTAATAATCAGCGGCAGAATACAAACTGAGCATTCAAATAGTGGACTATGCTGTGCGTCCTAGATGCCCAGTTATCCAGTGGTAAAAATTAAATTGTCACCTGTTGCATTGCAGGAGTGCAAAAATGTCATTCTGATCTACTCGGTTAAGGAAAGTGGCAAGTTCCAAGGTGAGTGCTTTTTCAACTCCAATTTGCTGGTCATTGCTGTTGTTATAGCATAATTTGGAGGTAAATGTCTAGGAAACGTGTAGCTTTGTACAGTTGTCATTCAAGGTGCAGGTGTCGTTCAGGTAGGCTGAAGCGGTAGTCTGTGCACCACTGAAGCATTTGGTGCATACCGATATTCTGGGGCATTAGCCTGATGTTTGGCTGTTGCTGTTTGACAAATAGTCAAACCTGGATATAATGAGCTTCAGTGTAATGTAATCCTTGATTTAACAAATCGTTTTGCTTTTCATTGAAGGCCGTGTAATTTTAGCCTCAATAAAAGCCAGTTTGTCTACCCACGATTTCAATGTAACTAACTGTTACCACTGTGGTGGCTCAGTCAGCTAAGGCGTTGTGCTGCTGAGCACGAGATCGCGGGATCGAATCCCGGCCGCGGCAGTCGCATTTCGATGGAGGCGAAATGCAAAAACGCCCATGTGCTTGCGTTGTAGTGCACGTTAAAGAACCCCAGGTGGTCAAAATTCATCCAGAGCCCTCCACTACGGCGTGCCTCATAATCAGAACTAGTTTTGGCACGTAAAATTTCAGAAAGAAGAAAGAAGAATGCTGTGAAAGAATATGGTACAGGTTCTATTGAATCGAAAATACACGTGTGGCCTTACTTAAATGGTTTAATTATGTGTCATGGTTTGCGGATGCACCACACTTAGCAGAAAAAAAAAAAAAAAAAAACATTGTCAGCAGAAATGTTGCAGCTAGCGACTTGGATCATAACTATTGTGGCAGTTTAGTCGCTACATTGTTGCGCTGTGGAGACCGAGGTTGCGTGTTTAAACCTGGACTTTTTAGTGGGGCTGAAATGAAAATACGCTTGTCTAGTTAGAAAGAGCCCCAGATGGTCAAAATTAATCTGGAGTCACCCACTATGGCGTGATCATCTGTTGAATGTGCAATGTTGCTCCCCGCCTTCACTATTATCCAGGTTTTGCACGTTTAGCGTCGGAGTCGAACCACGACTGCCCTACAATCCAGTGGGTGCTGCCGCCCGGTCTGAGTGCCAGGGCTCTGGGCGGCGTCTTCCAAGTGGACTGGATCTGCAGGTGAGGAATTGCAGTGATTTTGTTATTGAATGTAATTATGGACTTGGCTTCATCACGATTGCACAATCGCAAGGAATTGTCCCACCTTAGGAGCCGGTTAGAAAATTGTTTCATGAAAAATAAAGTACAGAGAGGAAGAGTAATAAAACTACAAGAACACAAAAAAAAAATGTATACATGCTTAAAGCACTGTAATGGCAATATTCCAAGCAATTCGCCAAACACATCTTCGAAATATAGAAACAAACTTTTAATAACTTACAACGAACTTGCAAGAGAGCTGAACAACTCATTCTTTGTCGGTTATCTTTGAGCAGCACTAGTTCAGGAAGTGCAGCCGCTTCGAATAAACCCAAAGATATCTGCTGTGGCAGCAAGGCATGTGCCTGTGAGGCATGCTTCACTGCTGCAGTTATTGCTTAGTGAGCTGTTGCACATGAGCTGTTCAGCGAGCATCCGCAGTGTACAATGCCCAGCGGGGATATGAGCTCACTGCACTCTGGTGAGTGTTAAAGTTTGTCGAATACCCAATAAGTCTGCCAGACAACACTTCTAGGCGAAGTTTCCTCTACCCCAGTTAGAAAACTGGCAGTTGATCTGCTCAGGTAGCTGTGGCTATAAAGGCAGCCCAGGAATGTGCAGAGGCATTTGCCAGCAACACCATGGCAAGCACAAAAAACAGACCAAAAAAAGAAAAATAGATCAGTTTCACCGTTCTTGCTTCTTTGCTGCCTTATGCGTGTGTACTCATTGCTGCCTCTTTTCCTTACAGACGTGAGCTCCCTTTCACCAAGACTGCACATCTATACAACCCTTGGAATGATGGAAAGCAAGTCAAGATAGGTCGAGATGGACAGGTAATACAGGCAGAGAGGATCGTGTGACCGTATTTTTGTGGTTGCTGTGTGCAACAAAATGTACATGCAGAAACGATGTAGTGGCATGAGGCAGTGACGATCAGAAAACATTTATAAATCATTTATAAATATGTAATAAATAAATTATATAGTAAACCAATGAGGCAAAGGGAGGGGAAGGTACACACATGCACAAATGTGTATGAAGTACAGATGCAGACCAGTTATAACGCAACCGTTGATAGTGCAGAACTGACTACAACGCGGCCTTTTCCGACTCCCGTTTACCCTCCCATGGAACTCCACGTATACGCATACCGCTTACAGTGCAGCCGCGCAAGAAGAAATACTGGTTGTAATGTGACTTCCCCAAGAAAAGCCCGCCGACAAGCGTGGTAGCGAGCACACTTCTCAACGAGTTGTGCCCGCCAATGGGAGAGGAGAGCAACGAGAGTGATGCGGAGGAGGAGCATGAGATGCGAAGCAAACGAATAAACGAAGAAAAAAAAAGCAGCGGCAGCCTGACGCGAGCACGTTGCCTAGGCAACGGAGAAGCCTTTTGCTCGGCTGCTTATCAGCGGTGCGCTTTGCACTGAACGTGGCTTCAGTTTCTGTGCACCCTTCGTGATGCACGTCGTGCAGTGCATATATTGAGCGTGCGACACTGCCAGTTTAAGCAGTGTTCTGCATATTTAGTTTGGAGCTATGAGGCTTTATGTGCACTTGTGGGTTTCAGCCGTTCGTACCAGTGTGCGCACATGGAAACTTGATAGGCATTTGTAGTAGTTGCCGCGGCTGATCGCCCGATAAACTAAACTCTGCTTCGTATGTGTTGTTGTCAGTTCTGCCCATACGCGTGATCGCATGTGTAGTCTCTATGTAATCGTCTACGGGTACGAACATATCAAGGGCGAGCTTTCCGCGATGGCGTGCCACTCACCACCCCCGTCGGCTAGGCCTAAACAGCGCGCCTTGTCGGCGACCAAAGTTGTGGTTTGGTGCCGAGTCAACGAAATTCGTTGCAAGCGGGAGAAACCTCCTTGTTAACGAAAGTGAGAGCACGGGCAACACTCGAATGGCGGCAACTTGGTCTGCGGTCGCCACGTCAACACTGTGCATACATCTATCAGTCCGAGAAATCGGATGAGATGCTGTACTGGGCCTGAAATTTCGGTCGCCGTCATTAAAAAAATTTATTGTTACTACCTGCTTCATGCAAAGACCGCAGGTACTTGGACATAAACATTTACACATGCGTAAATTTAGACGGATGCAAAACTCGGATGCACGCTTCGATTCTCGGATATACGCGGCTGCTTGGTCTACATGTTTTGCATATGTGCAGGTTTTAACAATCGTTTTGGTTATAGTGCGGTACCACTTATAGTGCAGATATTCGCTACTCCAGCAACTTACGTTATAAGCAGACTACACTGTATATTTTGGCATGCAAAATAAATCTTCAGTTGTAAGTCAGCACTCTCTCTTTCTAGACCTATTAGTTAGCGCTGTTTTCGTTCTAAATACACGTGCTTGACTGCAAACCCTTTTGCAAGTTAGGTAGCCCAATTAGCCCCCATTACATTGACTTCTTTCCTTGATGCCTTGACATTTTGTATTGGCCTCCATGTTAATCTTCATTCAGTTGCCTTAAAAAAATTGGTGCTTCTGTGTGCAGAAAAGTCTGGCCGTGTTTTCTACTAGCTACTTGGCTGTTCCTCATTCAAATTTTTGCTTGGGACATCTAGCTTTGTGATGTGTTCAAGCCAAAGTGGTCTGAAATTCTAAGCTTAGCACTATGACCCTGGTGAAATGGTTAAGCAGTGTGTGCGTTACACATTACAAAAAACTCATTACACTTGAAGCACTACTTTTAAAATGTCCATCGGATCATCTGCATTGATTGATCTGTTAACTAGCACCTCTAGTGGAAGCAGTAACTTAGTGGCAGAGAATCAAAGGCACTAGGGAAGGTCGCAGTGTGCATGCAAAATGTTCCCAAGTCTTGCATCTTGAATTAGGTAATTCCAGAACATTGTTGCAAGCACCTGAAAATTCTGAAATTTTAGTGTCAAGATTATGCAAGCAATCGAGTGATAATTGTCCCATAAGCCAATAACACTTACCACTATCTTGCATCTTAAAAGGAAAAAATAAAGGGTTAGGGGGAGCAAGGGACAAAATTACAGAAAAAGTTATAAGTGCTCACCATGCTACGTCTTGTGTCCCAGTCATTTCTTGCACTTTTTCTTTGTTTCGAAACGAATGGGATCCCACTTGCTTGGCTTGTGGTACCTGCGCACATGCCTGCATGGCTTTTATAGCATTAGACTGTGCTGTATACACACTGTACCAGTGGGAAAAGGAACACATCGATATTCTATCAGTGATTCTTGCAGAGGTGTATTTCAGAATGTCGCTTGCTGTCGTCGGTTGCGTGCAATCCCACTAGTGGAGCCTGTTTTATTTCAGTGTAAGAACAAGAAAAGTCATTCGCTTTATATCTAAATCTGGCGTTCCCTTTCACATTGGTGCATCATGTTATGTGCTGCTGGCTTTCGCACAGAGCTAACTCTTGTTGCTTCGTTGTCTGGTCACACTTGCGACAGGAAATCGAACCTCGCGTGGCTGAAGAGCTCTGCCAGCTGTTTCCCGTCGACGAAAACATCAACCTTCGCAGTATCCTGCGCCGCCGGGGCCGCTCGTCGCGCAGGAGCCCCACTCACCGCCGCCGCACCCCATCACGTCGTTCTGCGTCCCCCTGCGGCCGTGGCCACCGTCATCGCCATGCTCGCACCAGCGGAAGGGATGAAGCTCGTTTGCATCTGGCGAGGTTAGACCTGACGCCGGGACGCTTGTTGCTGTGGCAGTGCTGGACTGTGCACCACCCGTGCCGCTGCGGGACTCTGGAGGGTGGCTGAGCATATTGCAAGGCTCCCCCCTCTTGTTTTGGATGAGGCAGCGTGTGCTGACGGAAGCGTTCGTGCATGGATGGCCGATGAATAGGCCATCTAAAAAAAAAAATTTAGAGTTCGCAAGTGACAATAGCCCTTTGACAGCAAGTGGCTGTTTACAAAGCCCGTCAAGTCTGGTCTGAACACCGACGATTTCAGCTGCGCACCTAGCTATCAATGTATCAGGCGGGAACTTTTGCGTTACAAAAGGGTGATAGGGGTAGTCTGAAAACGCTGTTTGTAATCCTTGCAGGAATGAAGGCCCAAGAGAGGAAATTCAATTGGGAACCTGTCATTCAGGGACTTGGTTATCGTAGGCTAGCAGTGCTGTATAAACTTGCGGAAAGGATGGATTTAGGCACGAAGAGTGAAAGGAGGCGTCTGTGACCTTCGTTGAGAATTAGAACTCTGGTATAGTGTCATTTAGTCATTTGAGACTGTGTGCCAGGCAAAGTGCATAGGAGTTGGCAGAAGCTCAGCTGAGGCGGTGGCCTTCTTTTGGTTTAGGAGTCAGCCTAAACATCTTAAATGCATATCGTAGAATGAATGCAGCGCATAATAGATAGTAGCTGTCTGCATCTTGCTGCTTACCATTTGCCGTTTTTCTTTCCCACCTGTTACCCGGAGAGTTGCCGCCGCGCCTCCAATCCTGGACTGTGTGCGCGGTGTGAGGAAAGTGCTCCCATCGTGACACCGATTGTCACAAGGCCCTTGCCCAGCTGCTGGGACTTTTACCACGGCTTGTGCTGTCTTCTCTGGAGATGATGAAGTTTGTCGTTGTCGAGGAAAGTGATGTGAGGCGGGAATTGAAGAGCAGTGCGCGCTAGGTCAAGGATGGGTGGTGGGCCATTGCATGGACTACTACTGCGTGTTCGCCTGGAGAAAGGTGGAAGGAGCTCGATTCTCTGGACTTGCGGCATGGTGTGTTTCGCCGGCACCAGTGTGCAAGGATTCTGCCGGGGAGTTGCTTAGTGTGCCCCCCCCCCCTTCCCCCTACCAGTGAACGCGTTTTGTAAGGAGGATGTTTGTGATGAGGAGGACTGTAGGGCGTGACGCGAGAGGTCATGGGACGGGAGTCGCTAGGAGAAGTCGACCATAGCTTGAGGAGTTGCTGCTAGCAAGCTTGAAGAAATTGTGTTGTGTGTACTTCGTGCGGAAGGGAAGGGAGGTGTGCGTGCTTGGACTTTTCTCTGAGAAGGTTGGGTCTCACCGAGCCAACAGACCCCATTTGAAACCAGCAGCAGGCTGGGGGAAAAAAAAAAAAAAAGTATGTCGTGTTTCCCCGTGCTGGAACTGTTTATGCCTACACTACCCACTATGGGACACTCAATCGAGATCCGTGCGCGAGTGAGACCTCAAACGTGTGGGACGTTGTGCAGGTCGCTTTTGCGGTAGGTGCGTGCTTTCTACCTTGATCCATTATTGGCACATCTTTCCTTGTTTTTCATTTAATTTTTGCTTCATCTACATCCTGTCAGGTCTTAAGCTGTGAAAAAGGGGGCACCTAATGGTTCTTGCATTTGGCCTACTTGGATGACTTAATACTTCTTATGCACATTTTTTTTTTCTTTGTTGAGGTACAGAAGTTGCCTGTACATTTTTCTGAAGAATAGTTTAATCATTGCAGATTCGTAATTATGCATAGTTTAATTTAAAGGGTCTGTAAAAGCTGGCTAGCTGAAATGTCACTTTAAGGTCAGGTACTGTAGGCATGAGTAATCGTTTGTGTTTGGAGCTCAAAGTTAGCATGTTTTTTTATGGCATAGCAGAACATTGCCATAATATCCAGATGTTATTGAGAAGTATGAAGTCTGTAACGATTGGGGTATAAGTGCACTTGGACATCATTCTGTTTTCACTAGTTCGGACTGCATGGCTCTGTGTGTAGGTTTTGGATTAGATGGCCACATTGTATTGAGGCTAACATTTAGCATAAGAAAGACACTATACCGAGGGCATCGAATGCACTTGTCACATTTTAGTTTGATGTGCCCCCCTCTGCAGGTTAGTCGACTACAAACCCATAGTAGCTGGCTCATTTCCTTTTTGCATCTTCTTTCTTCTTCCGCCTCTTGGCTGTTGTGATCTTTGCCCTCTTTCGCAGGTGCAACGTCACGAGCGGCTGGTTCTAAGCTGTGCGACGCATGTCGGACGCTTTTGTTGGTAGTGTGGCAGCAGTTTTCAGCTCTGCTGTCACGCATTCTTGCGTAGATGTGGGCAGTCTTGGTGACCGGTGCCTGGTGCTTGTGTGCATGTTTAACCCTGCCTTCGCTCTTGCGCCACTGCTCCTTTCCAGGGTG